>NC_091960.1:27163640-27393640 GCF_031021105.1 Erythrolamprus reginae | reverse complement strand
TTCCAGAAGGCAAGTAGGGTGGGGACAGTACAGATCTCCAGAGACAGCTGATTCCAGAAAGTGGGTGCCATCACAGAGAAGGCCCTCTCTTGTGGCCATACCATCCAAAACTGCTTAGCTGATGGAAGCCGGAGAAGGCCAACCCTGTGGGCCCTTATCGGCTGCTGGGAGCTGTTCTGCCGGCATATCTCAACCGCCTGTAATTACAGGATAATTAGTCCAGGAAGACACACACCACACGATAAAAGGAAACCCCAAAAGTTTTTATAAACAGAATAACAGAAACAGCTCCCTTTTTAAATGTCAAAGGGATTTTCTGGTACACACAAGGCACAGGTTAAATGCAATCCAATTGCTCACCCAATAACTGGGAAATTGAGTCCAATTCTAAAGTCCAGAGAATCCACACACAGAATCCTGAACAGCAAATATCATGATCTTGACAAAACAATGAATCAGATAAACTGCCATGAGGCTAAAACACCAGGCTGCACTTTTATCTGTAGCACTAATTACAGCAGCCCCACCCAACCACAGGTGGCCTCATTTTCTCTTGTAATAATCCTTCAGTTGTTGTCTCCTATTCATCACTCTACGCATGCATGGATGTGTCATTAATTTTTGTTCATAATCCAGGGATGATACAGATGATTGATCTCCTCCTGGGCTGTCTGCCAAACTCCCCTCTTCCCTGTCACTCACGCTTCTTTGGTCAGAGGAGGTTTCGTCGGCAGATTCTACTGGAAGCAAAACTGGCCTGCGGCATGTGGATGTCTCCCCCACCTCTACCTCCACATTCCTTTGGGCAGGAGCTGGGCCAGAGCTAACCACGACAGGAGCTATGTGGCAGAAGGCAGTCCCGAAGATAGTCTAGCCATGTAGAGCTTTATAGGTGATAACTAACACCTTGAACTGCGTCTGCAGATTGACTGGAAGCCAGTGCAGCTCAGGGAGAGTTGGTGTGATGTGGGTGTACCTGGGTGCACCCACATCAACTTGCGTGGCTACATTCTGGACTAGATATAGTCTCCAAACGCTTTTCAAAGGTAGTCCCATGTAGAGCGTGTTGCAATAACGTAATTGTTTGGGAGAGGCGTTTATTTTATTTGGCATGTAATCTCCCCCAAATGCATTCTTTGTAACTATAATTTGTTTAAATTTTAAGTACTTTTAGTTTTTTGACACTAGTAGTTTAAGATAATGTTACTTCCTTGTAACTTAATATAATTGTATTTTAGATACTGTTACTTCCTTGTAACTTTAGACAGTATCATACTTAATATAATTGTATTTTTTCGTTGTCATTTAATAGAGGTTATATCCTGGACCTCACATATAGATGTTAGATTATTTTACATGTGGTTCCCTTTTGTGACCTTCTGAGAGATAAAGTGAATGGAGAAGCCAGGTTCACTTAACAAGCATGTTGCTAAAAATTAACTGCAGTGATTTACTTAACAAATGTCTTACTTAGCAATGGAAACTCTAGGCTTGTTATTTGATTTGGGTATTTATGGTTCATGATGTATCTGTAAATCCTACCATTCTGGTTTGTAATGATTTATGTTTGGGGGGCTAACAGTTAATAAAATTCCATATATTCCAATTCAGTTGAATTGCTGTCATAGATAACAAACAGAATAAAAGTTAACACTGTCTTAACTTTTATTTTGTTTGTATAAAAATAGTGTTATATCTATTGCGGGGAAAATTTCCGTGCCATTCCTGACCGGTCCAGCCTGCCAGGCACCCACCCGCTCGTTGGACCTAGAAGGCAAGGTCCGGAGGGGGGGAGCTGTGTGACTTGGGAGCGCGTGTTTTCTTGACCCTTTTTCGCTCTTCCGCGAAGCGGGTCCTCGCTCCATTTGGCCAGCCGAGCCACCCGGGCGGGCTTCCAAAAGCCAGCAGGAGTTTGGGGGGGCGGAGGGGGGTCGGGAAGAGGTGGAGGCCGGAGAGGGTGGGAAGGCTCCGAGCCCCCCCCAACTCCACCCGCCCTCCATTCTCCTTGTTGCCCGCAAGAGGCGGGGAGCCCGAGATTGCGGCGCGTCCGGACTTCTCAGCGCAGAAGCCCGCTGCAAAGCCGGAGGAGTTCGCTGGCACGTCCCGCCCGAGGAAGGTCCAGGATGGGAAAGTGGCAAGTCCCGGCGCATCTCTTGCTGGCCGTCTGGGCAGGGATGCTGCAGTCGGGGGCGGCGCTGGCCAAGGGCTCCCCGGAGCGCAACCAGCATTGTCTGCAACACGGCTCCTGCACCTACACCTTCCTGCTGCCGGAGCTGGTGGGCTGCGAGGGGGCGTCCAGTCCTCCCGCCGCCGTCCCGTTCCAAGTGTCAAACTCGCTCCAGAGGGACGCGCCGCCCTTGCCCGAAGCCCAGTGGCCCGTCCAGTGGCTGCAGCAGCTGGAGACCGTCCTGGAGAACAACACCCAGTGGCTGCAGAAGGTGGGGGCTGAGGGCGAAGGACCGGGGCAAAAGCTGCGGGGAGGGAATGAAGGGGTGTCGCTGGGAAGAGGGGTGTGTGTGTGCGTGTGAGTTTTATGCATTCACTGTACCACTTATTATTATTATTATTATTATTATTATTATTATTATTATTATTATCAATACAACACAGCAAACGAGATCACTATGCTGGATTTCGTAGTTCATCACCAGTCGGACGCTTCCCAAGCACCTAGGACTGCGTGATGTAGCGGCAAATTATCTATGATGATCCCAGTAAAGCGGCCTTTTGCAATTGACAGATGGAGATTTTGTCAATTCCAATGGTTTTCAAATGTATGCTGAGATCCTTTGGCACTGCGCCCAGGGTGCCAAGGACCACTGGGGCCACTTTCATTGGATTATGCCACAGTCATTGCAGCTCGATTTTTAGATCTTCATATTTCACTAATTTCTCTAGCTGCTTCTCCTCAATTCTGCTGTCCCCTGGGATTGCGATGTCGATGATCCATGCTTTCTTTTTCTCCACAATCAAGATGTCTGGTGTGTTATGCTTCAGAATTCGGTCAGTCTGAAGTCGGAAGTCCCACAGTAGTTTTGCTTGCTCATTTTCGACCACTTTTTCAGGCTTATGATCCCACCAGTTCTTTGCCACTGGTAGATGGTAGTTCTTGCACAAGTTCCAGTGGATCATCTGTGCTACAGTATCGTGTCTATGCTTGTAGTTAGTCTGTGCGGTGTTTTTGCAGCAGCTGAGTATGTGATCGATTGTTTCATCTGTTTCTTTACAGAATCTGCACTTTGGATCGTCTGTTGATTTTTCAATTCTGGCTTTGACAGCATTCGTTCTAATGGCCTGTTCTTCTGCAGCCAGTATTAGTCCTTCTGTCTCCTTTTTCAGTGTTCCACTTGTAAGTCATGACCATTGCCTTCAATCTTCTCCAAGTACTGGTGATGCAATGCTTTGTTCCACCAGCTGTCCATACGACGTTGAGTTACAGTTGTGGTTGTTGTTGTTGTTGTTGTTGTTGTTGTTGTTGTTGTTGTAAGGAACCTTGCAGGTCATCTAGTCCAACCCCCTGCTGCTGCAGGAGACCCTACATCACACTTGTCCATAAGCAGTCCAGTCTTTTCTTGAAAGTCTCAAGCGTTGGGGCGTGTGGCAAGCTGTTCCACTGGTTGATCGCTCTCACTGTCAGAAAGTTCCTCCTTATTTCCAGGTTGAAATTCCTCCTTATTTCCAGCCACTCGGTCGGCTTGGCTTTAGGGTGTGGGGTGGAGGAGTAAAAAGGATGGTGTCAACTCAGAACAGTCCATGCTCTGGTGCGATGTTACAACCAGGATTTAAAGTTAACTGGTGTGTGTGAATGCAGGAACAATTTTCAATGGTTGGGGTGTAAGGTAAAACTAAAGTAAGGTCTTTCTTTGATGGAGGTACCAGGACTGTGCTGTGCCGGTCTGGTTGCAATAGTGGCCCAGGGAAGACACGGAGAGAGAGACAGACACAAACACAGAAACACACACACACACAGGCCATAGGGCCTTCATCTGCACTGCACTGAAGCCTTGCGAGAAAAGCAACAGGCTGTGAAAAGGGCCTTTGGTGGCTGGCACATGGCTTGGCAGGTTTAACAGCAGCTTGGTTGTGGTTTAACGTATTCTTGAGTCCCAGCATAAATCGTTTGATTGAACGGATTGTGAGGATTTATGACTTGGGATGTTGGGCAGACCGGGGGCAAATGAATCAATAAACCAACATGGGAAATCAAGATGAAGACTTTCTTCTTTCTTTCTTTCTTTCTTTCTTTCTTTCTTTCTTTCTTTCTTTCTTTCTTTCTTTCTTTCTTTCTTTCTCTTTCTTTCTTTTTTCTTTCTTTCTTTCCTATCTACCTACCTATCTATCTACCTACCTACCTATCTATCTATGCTGGCTGGGGAATTCTGAGAGTTGAAGGTCTCCAAGGTCCTTTCCAACTCTCTTATTCTATTATCTCAACTTTATAAGTAACTCAAGGCAGCTCTCTTCCAACAACAACCCTCTTTTGAGGTGAGTTAGGCTTAGGAGAGAGTGTCCAGCCAAAGTCACCCAACCAGTTGTAATGCCTAAAGCAAGATTAAAGCTCAGTGTCCTGGTGATTGGCCCCCAAAGTTGCCCAGCCAGATTCCTGCCTAAGGCAGGACTAGAACTCACAGTCTCTGGGTTTCTAGCCTGGTGCCTTAAACTTTTAGACCAGATTGATGATCTCTAGTGACGTGGTTAAATGGGTGAGTTCATGCAGTGTACTAAACTAAAATCAAGCAAATCACATTTTGGTTTGACAGCAAAAACAGTACTCCTTACTATGACTGATGATGTTACCTAGTTTGGTAATGAAACATCTGAAAGAAAATAAGCAAGTTCAGAGATCACCAAGAACCCCTCATTTCAACCCCAAGCTCCAAATATTCTCCTTTTTGGTACATTTTGTTTTATTACAATGGGTGACTCTAACCAAACTTCTGATCCTTAAACCTTTATTGCGGTTCTTCTTCTTATTGTTGTTATTAATACTCTGTGTCAATAGGTCTGGTGGCTTTAATTTTAATCCGTGTGAGCTGAAGAACTACAAGGCCTGGCTTCCTCATCCTAAAGCAAGGATGGCATATATATGAATAGGTGGGACAGGGGGAGGGGAGAATTCATTGGGAGGAGTGGTCATCCCAGATGAGTGGGTGAGATTTTCAAAAAAAGTGGTCAAGACTGGGATCTTTCTTTCTTTCTTTCCCTATCGCTTGGAAAGGAATTTTCTTGGCTATTCAAAAACTTTCTACTGCAAGTTTGATAACTGAATAGCAGAAAACTCAGACTGCAGTATTAAATAGCAGGAAAATAACACAGACTATTACTTTTTGACAGAGATTACTCATGCCTGGCATTAAATGGATATGATTACCATATTTTTCGGAGTATAAGATGCACCTGAGTAGAAGATGGACCTTAGTTTTGCTGGAGGAAATTAAGGGGGGGGGATCTACCTACCAGGTGTTTAGCTGGCTAGTGTCCTTAGTCTTCAGCAAACCATTTATCCCCTGGTTAGGGCTGAAAAAACCTTTTTCGGAGGGAATAGCAATGAAAACAAGCCTGCAAAGATTTAAGGCTGGGAAAAAATCCTTAGGAGTAGCAATGAAAAAATCCTGCAAGCCAGGAAGATTGTTAACACCTTGTTAGGGCTAAAAAAACCTTTTTCGGAGGTGGGTTCATATTACATTTGAACAAACCATGTTATAGCCTTGGGGGATGTAGGGGGGGCTACTGCCCAGATGTGGGGTGGAACGCAGCGGGGTAGCGGAAATGGAGCTCCACGCCAGAGCACCCAATTTCCACTGAAAGATGTTGAAAGAAAATGCATAAGCCAGGCCCACAGTGTGGTAGTCAACATTTTGGTAGCCGTTCACTGGGGGCATGTGTGCAGCCAGCATCACAAAGCTCTCGGTCTGTATAAATTTGATGGCCAAGATTTTTTTGACCCTTCAAATTTAGGGTGTGACAAAGAGATGCAGGAGAGTTGTAGCATCATTTAGAATTGTGTTCAACCAAGAGCCTCTGGATCTAGTATGTATGTTGTTGGCTAACAACTTAGGCCCTGTAAGATTTTGGTCCTCAACTTATGATCACAATAGGTACAGATAGTCCTCAACTTACAAACAGTTCACTTAATGCCCGTTTGAAGTTACAATGACACTGAAAAAAATGACTTCTGACTAAAATAAAAAACTATGATATTCCGGGGGTGGAGATTTGACGTCACGTAGCGTTCGGAGTTCGAGTTCGGCATTGGGTTCGCCCATCACTAGTGACAACTGATTCATATTTATGATGGTTGCAGTGTCCCTGGGGGGGAAACACAGTGGGGGTAGTAAGTTTATTGAATACTTAATAGTGTTTTTATTGTCCTTCCTTCTCTAGTATCTTAGCATGATCCTTAATTGCTTTTAAAATAGGAAATAATTAAATAGTATGTTCTTCCCCATATAAACGCTTTAATCATTTTAATCATTCCCCAAAACTGAGTTTTTATAGCAATTAAAGAAAATTGAGCTACTTGCCTAATCTGTTCTCATACTGAACCTTGTGGGTTCAGTCCAAAATCTTAAAATGTGACTGTGCTCCTCAACAAATACAGTAATGTTGTCTTTCATTTGTCCTATTCATCAAATAATGTGACTTAATCAACTGAAAAAGAATCCAAGCACCTATTTGAAAACTTATCTAGGTTGGTAAACCATTCCCTCTCTGTCACATGACCTTTAATCCACACCCAGTCACATGATTGTCAAGCCACTCCCACCTGGTCACGTGGCTAGCAAGCCACGCCTACCTGGTCAAATGACCATCAAGCCGCACCCACAAAATAAGCCACACAGTAAAAATTCTGGCAGCAGGCCAAAGTCTCCAAATGAAACGATGGCTTCAGCCTGACAACCGGTCCGAATCAGCAGGAATCCACCTCTGCTTTAAACCCAAAGAGATCTTCAGATTGCAGCCCTGGAGAATCCCATGGCTGTACAGACACCCGACAACTCTTTCCTTTCCATCTCCAGCCATTGGCAGAAGTTAAGACCATTTGCGGAGCTTCATAGGCTGGCGATAGGCCCAGTGATGCTTCTGCCTAAATGCTTGAAAAATATCTGAATGGTGGAGCAGAAACCAGGCAATTTCCTGCCAAGGACTCGCTGAATCTCTCTCCATGTTCCAGCAGGCCAGTTATTGAAATAGAATTCTGGGTCTTCAAATAACAAGCCGGACAATTATCAGTACACCAGCACACATACTGTCAGGAAAGGCGAGAGTAGGAGGAGGAAAAGAGGGTGATATTTTTAGGGCTGCATTTGTATCTACTGTTAGTGTTCCAGGCTACGGATTTTGACAATGTTCTAACCATTTTAATGGCTGGCATAATATTCCTTTTTAAAATGTGTGCGTGCCATGTTTAAAGCTTGTCTTAAGATTACTGAAGAGTCCGGAGGCAGCACGGTTAACTGACAGTTCCTTTATTTCAACTCTTTAATGAAAGTGACTTCAGCTGGAACGCGTCTGGGTTTTACAGAGAAAGACGTTCCTTATATACATTTCAGGCTCCCGCCAAAACTGAACTGTCAGCGCCTTAGCCAATCAGGCGCGACTACTATTTTTAACTATTTTCACCAGAGACAGCTTTTTACATAAAGACAGCTATTTACATAGGGATTCAACACCCCTCCCTCCTTAGTCAGAAAAAAAAGTTATTCAGCAAGCCATGTGACAAAGTCCTCCAATCGGCTTGGTCTACGTACAGTCCTTTCGGACCTGCGCAGATCATTTGAGTCCTCGCATTCAGCAGAAGAGGAGGTTGGTTCGCTAGCACCTCCACTGGTTGTTCAGGGCCGAGGCTGTGCTCCGGCCCCCAATCATGAGTCGGCAGGCACAACACCGACTTCCGATGAGGAAGATGGCTCGGCGTTGCTGGAGGGAGACCCCCGTCCTTGTGAGTCGATTGGAAAGTGCATAAAAGTTGGTTGCGCGTTACAGTCTAGCGAGGGGGAAGAATCCGTGTTAGAGTTTTGTTCAGACGAGGCCTCTTGGCGCCTTCGTAAGTGGTCGATGTGCTTTTTCCACATTCGGCCATTGTCCAAACGTACAATATAAGCTTTTGGTGCTGTCTGTTGCACAATTGTTCTCTTTAACCAGTTCAAACCCCCATCAAAATTCTTAGCAAAAATACTTTGTCCCAAATACAAGTGTCTTTCAGGATTTACAGACATATAAGCATGTGTACAATACATAGGGTGCAGTCTATCCAGTGAGGATCTAAGTTTTCTCCCCATCAGAATTTCAGCAGGACTTTTGTGGGTGGTAGAGTTAGGGGTGATATGTTGTGCCAACAAAAATTGGTCAAGGTGTTGTTGCACTTCCCCAGGACCTGACCTGCGCAAGGCCTCCTTTGCCACACGAACGTACCTCTCTGCCAACCCGTTAGCCCATGGGGAGTAAGGCGAGATGAGGGCATGCCTGACCCCCAACTGATCTAAGAACAATTCAAATTGCCTGGCTGTCAATTGGGGCCCATTGTCTGACACTAATATGTCAGGACAGCCATGGGTGGCAAACAGATGGCTCAAAGCCTTAATAGTAGCATTCGTAGTTATGTTATTCATTACAATAATCTCGACCCACTTAGAATATGCATCCACAACTATCAAGAAGTATTGGGACTCAACTGGGCCTGCAAAATCGATATGGAATCTGGACCATGGCCCTGTAGGTTGCTCCCAATCCACTGGCGTGGTCTTGAGGGGATTTGGCCTTGACTCTTGGCATGGGTCACACTTGGCTACCCACTTTTCAATGTCTGCATCCAGACCAGGCCACCATAAGTGCCCCCTAGCTAAACTTTTCATCCTCACGATAGCCCCACATGTAACAGAGTTAAGACTTTGGTTCTCAGACTTACAGGAATGATGACCCTGTCTTCCCACAAAAGACACCCTTTTACATATGATAGTTCAAGTCTCTTACTTTTAAAATCAGTCAAGTCTTCTCCCAGGGATCCGTTATGCCAACCCCTTAATACACAATTAATCACTTTTTGTAAAACTGGGTCTCGCTGAGTGTGTTCAGCTACCTCTTTTGCGGTTGTTAGTGGGTTGTCTTCAAGTTCTAGAATTAACACATCTGCAGATGGGGCTGAGTCCTCTACTGTTTCTGCTATGGGGCACCTACTTAACCCATCTGCGTGATTGATTGCTGTCCCTCCTCTATGCTTAAGATCATAATTGTAACCTGAAAGGAATATGCTGGCTCTGTTAAAAAGTGCTATTGCTAACATGTTGTAAGCCGCCCTGAGTCTAAGGAGAAGGGCGACATAAAAATCGAATAAATAAATAAATAAATAAATATAGCCCATCTAATTAGTCATGGTGACATAAAAGGAGGTGTGGGTTTTGTTAGGGGCTAGAAGGCCTAGCAAAGGTTTGTGGTCAGTTATTAGTTCAAATTTTCTGCCAAATATATAATTGTGGAATTTTTTTACTGCAGCCACCAAGGCTAAGGCCTCTTTATCTAATTGGCTGTAGTTCCTCTCGGTGCTGGACAATGTTCTAGAAAAGAATGCAATTGGGGCTTCTGTGTCATTAGGCAAGACATGTGCCAGGACACCCCCGACCCCATATGGGGATGCATCGCACGTAAGCCATATGGGTAGCAAAGTGCTATACTGTACTACTACACTTTTAAACAGAAAAGAAAAAGTCTAAAGAAAACGGTCCTTACTTTCAGGAGTAAAACACAGGTTGAGTTGAAAATTCAGCCAGCTACAAAGTTCATGAAAAAGCAAACATAAATGTTCCAAGAGGTCTCTGAATTCTCACGGCACAAAAGCAGCAGCTTGTCCCAGAGTTTTCAACTCTCACAATGCTGAATTGAAATCCCAGAGCAGAAACTTCAAAGCAGGAACAACGACGCCACACAAACCACCCAGATAAACAGCCACAGTTTGCCTTGGCCCCTGTTCCCTTTTTATGCCGTTAGCCCTCATTAAGGGAACCACACCCAGCCCAGGTGTGTCTATCATGCCTTATCATACTTCTTAAAGCGATCCCTTCTTTGTAAGGCCCTTCGGTTGCGTAAATTAATGTATTGCCCTGCAGACGAACTGAGAGAGGACAAACTGTCCGAAGAACTTCCAGCCACCTCCTCTGAGCTGTCTGCTGAATCCTCCTGGCTCTCTGCCACATCTTCCTGACTGTCTGCTACATCTTCCTGGCTGTCAGCCAGGCTTTCACAGTCACTGTGTGCCGCGGTCTCCTCTATCTGTGAGGGCAACAGCTGGCCCAGGCCCAAACACAACAGCACCGGACCAGGTTATCTACAAGACCTCCTTCTGCCGCATGAATCCCAGCGACCGGTTAGGTCCCACAGAGTTGGCCTCCTCCGGGTCCCGTCAACTAAACAATGTCGTTTGGCGGGACCCAGAGGAAGAGCCTTCTCTGTGGCGGCTCCGACCCTCTGGAGTCAGCTCCCTCCAGAGATTAGAACTGCCCCCACCCTCCTTGCCTTTCGTAAACTCCTCAAAACCCACCTCTGTCGTCAAGCGTGGGGGAGCTGAGACATCTCCCCCTGCCTATGTAGGGGTTTTTTGTGTATGATATGACTGTATGTATGTTTTTTATATATTGGAGTTTCCTGTTTTTTAGACTTTTTCAATGTATTATTGTTATTTTAGATTCTAACTATTAGATTTGTCGTTGTATATTGTTTTTATCATTGCTCTGAGCCGCCCCGAGTCTACGGAGAGGGGCGGCATACAAATCTAATATAATAATAATAATAATAATAATAATAATAATAATAATAACAACAACAAC
Source organism: Erythrolamprus reginae (assembly GCF_031021105.1). Classification (NCBI taxonomy): domain Eukaryota; kingdom Metazoa; phylum Chordata; class Lepidosauria; order Squamata; family Dipsadidae; genus Erythrolamprus; species Erythrolamprus reginae. The sequence continues at coordinate 27,382,820 of NC_091960.1, read as the reverse complement.
AACAACAACAACAACATGAGAAAAATTGGAAAGAGGAGGAAAACAGCACATACCATACTTTTCAGAGTATAAAACATACCTTTTTCCTCCCGAAAAGAGGCTGATAATTTGGGTGCATCTTATACTCTGAATGTAGCTTTTTTTCTAGCTGCTAATGATCTCTTACCTTGCAGGCTCTTTCATTGTTACTCTCTGCAAAGAATGTTTTCCAAACCCTGTCTTTGTGGGGCGGGGTGTTCATTCTCTACTTGTTCTGAATAAGTTTCTTTCCAGCCCTAACCAGATGCTAACAATGTTCCTAGCTCTTACCAGCTTGCAAGTTCTCTCATTGTTACTCTCTGCAAGGAATGTTTTCCAAGCCCTAAGTCTTTCCAGGGTTTTCTTCATTGCTCTAACTTGCTGTGAATAAGTTTCTTTCCAGCCCTAACCAGGTGCGAACAATGTTCCCAGTTCTTACCAGCTTGCAAGCTCTTTCATTTTGGCTCTCTGTGAAGAATGTTTTCCAAGCTCTAAGTCTTTGCAGGGTTTTTTTTTTCCATAGCTCTACTTGCTCCAAATGTTTCTTTCCAGGTGCTAATGATGTTCCCAGCTCTTAATGGCTTACAAGCTCTTTCATTGTTACTCTCTCTGAATAAAGTTTTTTTTAAGCCCTAACCAGGAGATAAAATAATGTGTTGAATCTGACCAGACTAAGGACACTAGCCAGATGAATACCTGGTAAACAGATTCTTTTCCGTATTTTCCTCCCCAAAAACTAAAGTGCGTCTTATACTCCAGTGCGTCTTATGGTATTTGAGGATAGAGAGTTTTTTCCTTTTACTTTGCTAGGGTTACAACTGAAAGCTAAGGATGTCATAAAACTTTGTTCTTAAGAAAATATCTATGCTGTTTAGTGGGAAAGAACATGGAAGAGATACATTATTGTTTTATTCTAGGTTGCCTTTCTAACGTTGAAATTTAGTCTACATTTTTGGGCAGGGGTGGGTTCTAACTGTTTTTACTACTTGTTCTGTGGGCATGGCTTATTTTGTGGGTGTGGCTTGCTGATCATGTGATGGCGGCATGGCTTCGTTATCATGTGACTGAGTGGGTGTGGCTATAAAATTAATCCAGAGAGTCGAATGCCAACATTTTCTGCAAAGATTCCCTTCAACCAACTCCTGAAATGGGACAAAAACATTCTATTGGACATAGTATAGTTCCCTCTTCCCAGTGGAAGTCCTCTCCCTGGTTTTTATTTTTGTTTTTGATAAAGGAAGGCGTGACAAAACAACAAAAGGACGGTACTGACTTATTTGGAGCAGAATGTGTCTAGTTTGCTTGATCATTGCTGTTTTTGATAATGTTGGAAGAAAAGGAGAATGAGGAGGGAGACCAAGTAGTTAGAATCTACTAGTTAGTAGTCTTATGTCCAGCTGCCATTAGGTGGAACCAGCAACATTTAAAAAGATGAGATTACAGTAAGAATTTTAATTTTGCAGGGGATAAGATTCCATCCAGCTGATACCTTGGAATAAAATAAGTTATCTCGTTATTCAGATTAGTAGCAGTGGTGGGTTCTTTGCCATGGACCAGGGCTGTTGGTTTTGGGTTTATTTGACTAGCCTTATAAGAACATGCTTTCTGCTCAAAAATTGAAAGAAACCGAGACCCCAAAAGAAACAGAAAAGTATCTCAAATCCCCCATGCCTGGCGGTATAGGTGGGTCTTGAGTAGTTTACGAAAGACAAGGAGGGTGGGGGCAGTTCTAATCTCCAGGGGGAGTTGATTCCAGAGGGCCGGGGCCGCCACAGAGAAGGCTCTTCCCCTGGAGCCTGCCAGACGACATTGTTTACTCGACGGGACCCGGAGAAGGCCAACTCTGTGGGACCTAATCGGCCGCTGGGATTTGTGCGGTAGCAGGCGGTTCCGGAGGTACTCTGGTCCAATGCCATGTAGGGCTTTAAAAGTCATAACCCACACTTTGAATTGTGACCGGAAACTGATCGGCAGCCAATGCAGGCCACGGAGTGTTGTAGAAATGTGGGCGAATCTGGGAAGCCCCACGAAGGCTCTCGGGGCTGCGTTCTGCATGATTTGAAGTTTCTGAATACTTTTGTGTTCGGAAATAATGAAACTAGTTAAGATATTCTTATAAACAGAGAAAGAATATCAGAAAACAAGCAAGCATTTATAAAGTTGGATGTTACGATTATGTCTATTTCTGTCTCTCTGTCTAACCCCAAAGAGACGTAACTTTTTTTCCTGTGCTTTAGAGAAAAGGAATATGAATGTAAGATGTGATTAAATTGCCTCCGACAGGGAGAAGAAGTTGCAATGCACCTAGACTACTGCTCATCTGTCTGGAACCCATACCACATCTCAGACATCAACACCCTTGAAAATGTCCAAAGATATTTCACCAGAAGAGCCCTTCACTCCTCCACTCGAAACAGAATATCCTACGAAAATAGACTAACAATCCTAGGCCTAGAAAGCCTAGAACTAAGACGCCTAAAACACGATTTGAGTATTGCCCACAAGATCATATGCTGCAATGTCTTTCTTACCAGTCAATGACTACTTCAGCTTCAACCGCAATAACACAAGAGCACGCAACAGATTCAAACTTAATATGAACCGTGCCAAACTTGACTGTAAAAAATATGATTTCAACAACCAAGTTATCGAAGCGTGGAACTCATTACCGGACTCAATTGTGTCAACCCCTAACCCCCAACACTTCTCCCTTAGACTCTCCACGATTGACCTCTCCAGGTTCCTAAGAGGCTAGTAAGGGGCATACATAAGTGCACTGGTGTGCCTTTCGTCCCCTGTCCAATTGTCTTTCCTTTCTTTCACCTATCTTATATATTCTCTTCCTTTCATATATCCTCTCCTCTAAGTTCACTTTCACCCTCTTTTATATTATCACATGTCTATTTTCTTCCTATGTATTTGTGTATTGGACAAATGAATAAAAAATAAATAAATAAAAATGCTTCTTCTGCCATTCAGCCTAATTGTAAGATAAAATACAGGAAAAAGTAAAAGGGCAGACTAGATGGACCATGGGGTCTTTTTCTGCCGTCAGTCTTCTATGTTTCTATGTTTCTGTGTTTCTAAGAGTAAGTCTCTCATTTTTGCTATTAAGAAGACCAACATTCCTTGGAGCAACAGTGGAAGACACCCACACACCCCAATAAAGAACCAGGAAAAAAAATCCACTCACTTGATCCATTGCAGCTGATGGGAGTCTCTAGATCAGTTGATCTGTGCCTCTGGAACAGCAGGTGAAAATGAAGGATGGCAGATTAAAAAAGAATCAGATTTTCTGACAAAAATCTTTTTAAAAAATAAGGGACACGTACTCATGAAGCTTTACAAGCTGGAATGGAAACTTAAAACTAAGCAAAGATGGCCTGTGATTTGTCTGTTTACATTCAGGCTCCTGGGTTTTTATCTCTCCTACATTGTGTGATTATACTGAGTTTCTTTCCCATGATTTATTACTTGGGAGATACAAATAAATAATATTCTCACTAGGATGGCAACCCCATCTCCTACACACACACACACATACACACACACACACACACAAAAACACACTTTGTTTGTGAACCATGGCAACTTTAAGACAGGTGAACTTCAATTCTTAGCATCTCACAGCCAGCATATGCTGGTGAGAAAAGCTGGGAATTGATGTCCACAAATAGGGCAACAGTTTCTGAATCAATGTACATACTGTTTTATTACTGTTGTTAGCCGCCCCGAGTCTGCGGAGAGGAGAGGCATACAAATCCAATTAAAATAATAATAATAATAATAATAATAATAATAATAATAATAATAATAATAATAATCAAAATGGCTTGTTTGTTCAAAGATCAGGTACACCCTGATCTGTACCACATCAGTCCAGAACTCCGTGAACTTCACTGGTTGCCGATCGGCTGATTTATATGTTTGTTATTAACTCTAAAGCCTTACATGGTTTTGGATCAGATTATTTATGGGGCTGTCTTCTGCTCATATGTTCCAGTGACCGGTCGGGTCACACAGAGTTGACCTTCTCCACGTCCCATCAGCCAAACAATGCCAACTGGCAGGTCCACAGGGAAGAGCCTTCTCTGTTGTGGCCCTGGTCCTCTGGAACCAACTCCCCCTGGGGATTTGTACCACCCCCACTCTCCTCGCCTTTCGAAGGGCATTGGATTGCATTTCACCTGTGCCTTGTGTGTACCAGAAAATCCCTTTGACATTTAAAAAGGGAGCTGTTTCTGTTTTTCTGTTTCTAAAAACTTTTGGGTTTTCCTTTTATCGTGTGGTGTGTGTCTTCCTGGACTAATTTACCCTGTAATTATGGGCGGTTGAAACACGCCAGCAGAACATTGGTCAAATGTGATTGGACACCCAAGGCATTTGTCTTTGGTGCATCTGCTCTGTGTACTCACAGAGGAAATGAGAACACACAGTTACTATTGGCTCAATGCTGCAGTCCAGAAAGGTGGCTACGGTAAGGAGAATTCTTTTTTTTTCTTGTTTCAGTGGATGGCTATGCAACTGCAGAAGTTAGGAACATAAACTATTAATGCTTTTAGCTTCTTTGGATCCTGGCCTGTTTTATGCTTCATCTGATGATATCTCCTGATATCAAAGCCAGTCCAAAACCTCAGAGTTAGAAGGGACCTTGTAGCTCAAAGTGTGGTTGGGGGGTAGGAAAAGCAAGTAGGATGCTTGGCTGCATAGCTAGAGGTATAACAAGCAGGAAGAGGGAGATTGTGATCCCCTTATATAGAGCGCTGGTGAGACCACATTTGGAATACTGTGTTCAGTTCTGGAGACCTCACCTACAAAAAGATATTGATAAAATTGAACGGGTCCAAAGACAGGCTACAAGAATGGTGGAAGGTCTTAAGTATAAAACGTATCAGGAAAGACTTAATGAACTCAATCTGTATAGTCTGGAGGACAGAAGGGAAAGGGGGGACATGATCGAAACATTTAAATATGTTAAAGGGTTAAATAAGGTTCAGGAGGGAAGTGTTTTTAATAGGAAAGTGAACACAAGAACAAGGGGACACAATCTGAAGTTAGTTGGGGGAAAGATCAAAGGCAACATGAGAAAATATTATTTTACTGAAAGAGTAGTAGATCTTTGGAACAAACTTCCAGCACACGTGGTTGGTAAATCCACAGTAACCGAATTTAAACATGCCTGGGATAAACATATATCCATTGTAAGATAAAATACAGGAAATAGTATAAGGGCAGACTAGATGGACCATGAGGTCTTTTTCTGCCGTCAGTCTTCTATGTTTCTATGTTTCTATCTAGTTCAACTCCCCCCTGCCCAACCAGAAGACCCTGCTCCATTTCTGACAGATGACACTTCACTTTGACAGAAAGGACATTGTAGCAGATGATTTCGTGAGCTATGCTTAGGTTGTGTTTAAGGCGGCGTAGTTCTAAGATTTCTAAGACTAGGATTGTAAATCTAGTTGCATCTCTGTCGCAAGTGGAGAACTGTAGGAGTGGAGTATCTCTGGACATTTTATAGAGTGTTTATGTCTGAAATGCAGTGTGGGTTCCAGACAGATGAGCTATATTTAAGGATTGGTCTGGCAAATGTTTTGTATGCTCTGGTTAGTAGTATGAGATTACCAAAGCAGAAGCGACATTACATCACATTACTGACAAATAGTAATGTTGACTTCTCCATTTTGGTAAATCTGCATCATCATTGATCCTTCTCTTATACTTTTAGGTTACTAACTTCTTGAGCAGGGGTTCCCCACTCCAGGAGAACCCCCAGATTGTGCCTTGGGTCCCATCTGGGGCAGTTCAACCCCATCCAAGACCAAAGACCAGTCCATCTTAAGAGTTTCAGCCTGTATAGACTTTTAGTGTTGGTATTCGCTCTCATCAGTACGGATTAACAGATTAACAAAGTTGGAAGGGACCTTGTAGGTCATCTAGTTTAACACACACACCCCCAAGCAAGAAATCCTATACCATGGCCTGCACTGGCTGCCGATCAGTTTCCGGTCACAATTCAAAGTGTTGGTAATGACCTATAAAGCCCTTCAAGGATTTCGGACCAGAATACCACCGAGACTGCCTTCTGCCACATGAATCCCAGTGGCCGATTAGGTCTCACAGAGTTGGCCTTCTCCGGGTCCCGTCGACAATGTCGCCTAGTGGGACCCAGGGGAAGAGCCTTCCCTGTGGTGGCCCTGGCCCTCTGGAATCAACTCCCCCCGGAGATTTGAACTGCCTCTACCCTCCTCGCCTTCCGCAAAATGCTGAAGACTCACCTCTGTCGCCAGGCGTGAGGGAATTGATGCCCCCCCTTTTTCTGACTCCTGTACAGTGGTCCCTCGACTTGCGCGTTCTCGATTAGCGCGAAACGCTGCAACGCGGTTTTTCAAAAAATATTATTAAAAAAATATATATATTAAAAAATAATTTTTTTTTTATTCTGTTCCCTGAATGGAGACCGCCGGCCGCTCAATCAGGCCGGCAGGGAACAGAATGGAGCCTTCCGCGGCGGGGCTGGGGGAGCCGAGCCCAGCCCCGTGACATTCGCTTTCCTGCCACCCGCAGCCGAGTGATCGTGGGCTCCTTCGCAACCTCAGAGAGCTTCCTGGTTTTCGTGAGCTTTCATGCCCAGGAAGCTCTCCGAGGTTGCGAAGGAGCCCACGATCACTCGGCTGCGGGTGGCAGGAAAGCGAATGTCACGGGGCTGGGCTCGGCTCCCCCAGCCCCGCCGCGGAAGGCTCCATTCTGTTCCCTGAATGGAGACCGCCGGCCGCTCAATCGGGCCGGCAGGGAACAGAATGGAGCGTTCCGCGGCGGGGCTGCTATGGGGGGGGAGACGAGCCCAGCCCCGTGACATTCGTTTTCCTGCCGCCGGCAGCCGAGTGATCCTGGGCTCCTTCGCAACCTCGGAGAGCTTCCTGGGCATGAAAGCTCACGAAAACCAGGAAGCTCTCTGAGGTTGCGAAGGAGCCCACGATCACTCGGCTGCAAGCGGGAGGAAGGCGAATCCCACGGGGCTGGGCTCGGTTATCCCCCCGGCTCCCCTCCTACCAGCCCTGCCGCGGAAGGCTCCATTCTGTTCCCTGAATGGAGACCGCGGGCCGCTCAATCGGGCCGGCAGGGAACAGAATGGAGCGTTCCGCGGCGGGGCTGGGGGAGCCGAGCCCAGCCCCGTGACATTCGCTTTCCTGCCACCCGATTGAGCGGCCGGCGGTCTCCATTCAGGGAACAGAATGGAGCCTTCCGCGGCGGGGCTGGTAGGAGGGGAGCCGAGGGGATAACCGAGCCCAGCCCCGTGGGATTCGCCTTCCTCCCGCTTGCAGCCGAGTGATCGTGGGCTCCTTCGCAACCTCAGAGAGCTTCCTGGTTTTCGTGAGCTTTCATGCCCAGGAAGCTCTCCGAGGTTGCGAAGGTTACATCTTCCGCTGCCAGCCAGGCCATGCTGGCGGCAGCGGAACAATCGCTGGCTGTCAACTTTTCTTTTTAAAACTGGGCAGGAGCTGACTTGCCTCCCCAGTGCTAAAAAGAAAAGTTGACAGCCAGCGCTGCGACTGACGGAATGCTGAGCCTCCCGTTCTCCCCCACCTCGCCCCTTCCGGTTTCGGCGTTCGGCAACGGAGTCCGGCGCTGGGGCCATGCGGGGCCGCTCATCCAGGGGGGCGTGGACTGGCAAGCGGCAAGCGGCAAGTGATCTGGCGGGAAGACCAAGGGAAGGTCCCTTCAGCCGCCCAACACCTGATCCGCTCCGCAGCGCGGCAGCAGCGAGGAGCCGAAGATGGGGTTTCCCCTTTGCCTTTACCCCATCTTCGGCTCCTCGCTGCTTCCGCGCTGCGGAGCAGATCAGCTGTTGGGCGGCTGAAGGAATCTTCCCTTGGTCTTCCCCGCCGCCCACACGCAAACTCCACCATCTGCGCATGTGCGGCCATGAAAAAAATGGCGCACATGCGCAGATGGTGGTTTTACTTCCGCATCCAGTATAACGCGGAAATCGGTTAGCGCGGGAGGTCTTGGAACGTAACCCCCGCGCTAATCGAGAGATCACTGTATTACAATTAGTTGGATTGAGTGTGTATGACTGTGTAGTAGATTTCCTTTTCAAACCAATGTCTTCCGCCGAGGGAGATAAATATTTCACTGCAGTTTTTTTTTTAAAAAATAACATTTTATTGTAAAACAGATTATAAAGATGGAGTGCTATTGGAGAAGCCCAAGAGGATGACCGGCAAGGATGGCCAAAGCTAGAAGACGTCCATTTCTTCCTCAAAGTCCTCAGTGATCCTCATCCTTGCCAGTAACGTGCAGAGGGCGGCCATTTTCCTTGCCAGCTGAGCCTGTTGCTTCAACTTTTCCCGTAGGGGCCGCTGCTCATTTGTGATGTGTTGAGAGACCTCCAGGTCGGGGGGTGGCGCTCTCCAGGACTGAAATGTGTCCCCTTGATAGGGGGGTGGTGAAACGTTGCTGGAGCGCCCAACGTTTGGCCCTAAGCCAGCTGGCTTCGACCCCAGGCTGGTGGGCTTCCAAGCAGCTGCACCATGGGTGCTCCAGTCCATGCTACTTGGAAGTGCTGAAGACCAGTCCTTTGGGGAAGGTGGGATTATGGCAGTGGGGACCTGCCTCTCTTGGCTTTGGGGCTGGCTCTTCTCCACAGCCGAAGAGGCCTGGCCTGCCGTGGAGTCATCGGAAGAGGAAGAGTCGTCCCAGGGTTCATCCGGCAGATCTGAGTCATCGGAAGAGGAAGAGTCGTCCCAGGGTTCATCTGGCAGGTCTGGTAGGACTCCGGGAAACGCCACCTTTGGGTCTTCGTGGACAGCCAGGAGTTCGGTGGGCATCTTGGGCTGGGGGAGATCTGAGTCATCGGAAGAGGAAGAGTCGTCCCAGGGTTCATCTGGCAGGTCTGGTAGGACTCCGGGAAACGCCACCTTTGGGTCTTTGTGGACAGCCAGGAGTTCGGTGGGCATCTTGGGCTGGGGGAGATCTGAGTCATTGGAAGAGGAAGAGTCATCCCAGGGTTCATCTGGCAGGTCTGGTAGGACTCCGGGAAACGCCACCTTTGGGTCTTCGTGGACAGCCAGGAGTTCGGTGGGCACTTCCATCTCCTCCTCCTCCTTGATGACTTTTTCTGGAGGTTCGTCTGTCCAAGCCATTTTTCTTTTTCCCTTCGTAGACTGTTGCACTTGACCACCATCTGGAAAGGGAGGAAGAAAAATACTGTTCAATGTCAGGAGCTCCAGCACCACATTGAACTGAACCTTTAAGCCTGCCAAGTGAGGTCCTTCATGGTCCTCTGGGAATGGGGAGATGCATGGCCCTACACCTGCCCAATATGAACACCACCTCTCTGAAATTAGAAAAGAAGAAAGGAAGGAAGGAGAGAGAGAAAGAAAGAAAGAAAGAAAGAAAGAAGAACAAAGATAGGAAGGAAGGAAGGAAGGAAGGAAGGAAGGAAGGAAGGAAGGAAGGAAGGAAGGAAGGAAGGAAGGAAGGAGAAAGAATCCCTGTTTGGAGGATACCAACTAGGTTGCTTAGACAGAATATGAGCTACTTTTGGGCTCCCGCACTTCTCCCACCAAGATGCTCTATCCCACTATCTCCCAGCTATGGATTCCCTTCTTAAGGGTCCACCAGCCTTGAAGCCCAGGATCTGGTATGAAGGCTAACAAGGGCCAGGGAATACCTGGCGCCAAGTGTATTTTGCACTTACCTTCCGAATACTCTTTGTCCTCCTTGAGCCTTTTTCTGGGAGGCTCCTTGTCCCCCCAACGAAATTTTCTTTTCGAACCATCTGGAAAGGAAGGAAAATACTATTCAGTGTCAGGAAAATCACCCAGGAGCTCCTGTACCACACTGAACCTTTAAGCCTGCCAATTGAGGTCCTTCATGGTCCTCCAGGTAGGAGGAGATGCATGGCCCTACAGCTGCCCAATATTAACCCTCCTCTCTGCACGTAGAAGAGAAGAAAGGAAGGAAGGAAGGGAGGGAGGAAGGCAGGAAGGAAAAAAGAAAGACAGATATAAAGAAAGAAAGACAGAGAGATATCAAGAAAAAAGGAAAGATAGAAAGATAAAAGTCAGAAAGACAGAAAGACAGACAGAAAGAAAAACAGAAAGAGAAAAAGACAGAAAGACAGACACACAGGGAGAAGGAAGGAAAAAGAAAGGAAGACAAAAAGAAAGAAAGAAGGAAAGAAAGAAAGAAAGAGGGAGGGAAGGATGTGCGGAAGGAGAAAAAAGAACCCGAGTTGTTGAAGCATGGAACTCATTACCTGACTTGGTAGTGTCAGCTCCTAACCCCCAACATTTCTCCCTTAGACTATCCACGATTGACCACTCCAGGTTCCTTAGAGGTCAGTAAGGGGCGTGCATAAGTGCACCAGTGTGCCTTCCGTCCCCTGTCCAATAGTCTCTCCTTATCTCATTTATCTTTTCTTCCTTTCAAATATGTTCACTAAAGAAAGGAATAGAAGAAAAGATATAAAATATCTTTTCTTCTATTCCTTTCTTTAGTTATATTACTACAGTACATACCTATTCTCTTCAATGTGTATTGTGTATTGGACTAAATAAATAAACAAACAAACAAACAAATAAATAAATAAATAAATAAAATAAACAAACAAACCTGAGACCAGATGCAGGGGAGAGGAGAGTCCGGGGAAGTTGTCCAGGGTGCCAGGAAGGGTTGAGAAGGGAGGTGGAAGAGGTGGGTGGAAAGGCTGAGGGGAGGCGGAGACGGGAGGGTTGAAGGCAGCCAGGTTTTGGAGGTGCGCTGGATCTGTAAAAGACACCCAAAGAAGGACAGAAGTCAGAAAATGGATTTTCAGTTTCTATCGGAGGACATCTGATGTCCTGAATTGGATCCAGGTCCTCATTATGTCCAGGGAGGGGCTAAGCCCCTATTCCCCCCTCCAGGCACAAAGCCATCCGCCCACCCTGCATAAATGGCCCAGAATAAAAGGGATAGGTAAATGAGTGAGTATTCTCTTCAATGTGTATTATCATTCATTCATTCATTCATTCATTCATTCATTCATTCATTCACTGCCAAAGGACTTAGGGTGGCTTACAATAAAATATAAATAGAAATACAAATAGATACAGAACAATAAAAAAGTCAAATATAATCCAAAAGTACAGAACCCCATATTAAAAGGAAACCCATGAAGTCCTTGGAGAGGGGGGGCATACAAATCCAATAAATAAATAAATAATAAATAAATAAAACAGTCATAATCCCATACATACATACCATCCATACCTTCCCTGGTAACCTCTTATCACTTTCAGGGATGTAGGGAAAAGCTTTCATTTGGCCAGTAGATGACCTCTTTGTTTGTTTGTTTGTTGGATGGTTTTGTCAAGTATGTATTGGTGGTATAATGTTTTGGCAGTTTAATGCTTCCAAATGTAAAATAATGCACTTGGGGAAAAGGAATCCTCAATCTGAGTATTGCATTGGCAGTTCTGTGTTAGCAAAAACATCAGAGGAGAAGGATTTAGGGGTCGTGATTTCTGACAGTCTCAAAATGGGTGAACAGTGCAGTCAGGCAGTAGGGAAAGCAAGTAGGACGCTTGGCTGCATAGCTAGAGGTATAACAAGCAGGAAGAGTGAGATTATGATCCTGCTATATAGAGTGCTGGTGAGATCACATTTGGAATACTGTGTTCAGTTCTGGAGACCTCACCTACAAAAAGATATTGACAAAATTGAACGGGTCCAAAGACGGGCTACAAGAATGGTGGAAGGTCTTAAGCATAAAATGTATCAGGAAAGACTTCATGAACTCAATCTGTATAGTCTGGAGGACAGAAGGAAAAGGGGGGACATGATCGAAACATTTAAATATGTTAAAGGGTTAAATACGGTCCAGGAGGGAAGTGTTTTTAATAGGAAAGTGAACACAAGAACAAGGGGGCACAATCTGGGGTTAGTTGGGGGAAAGATCAGAAGCAACGTGAGAAAATTTGATTGGACTGAAAGAGTAGTAGATGCTTGGAACAAACTTCCAGCAGACATAGTTGGTAAATCAACAGTAACTGAATTTAAACATGCCTGAGATGAACATATATCCATCCTAAGATAAAACACAGAAAATAGTATAAGGGCAAAGATCAGAACTGCCCCCACCCTCCTTGCCTTTCATAAAGTTCTTAAGACCCCTCTCTGCCGTCCAGCATGGGGGAACTGAGACATCTCCCCCGGGCCTATACAGTTTATACATGGTATGTTTGTGTCTATGCTTGCTTTTAATAATGGGGTTTTTAGTGTTTTTTAAATTATTAGATTTGTTCTTACATTGTCTTTGTTATTGTTGTGAGCCGCCCCGAGTCTACGGAGAGCAGCGGCATACAAATCTAATAAATAAATAAATATAATATAATATAATATAATATAATGTAATATAATATAATATAATAAATATAATATAATATGGAAATGGAAATGGAAATGGAAATGAAATAAAATGAAATGAAATGGAAATGAAATAATTTCAAAAATGGTTAGTATTTATTTTATCTATTTATATTTCATCTATTTTTGTATATCTTGTTTATATGTTGTTTGTTTATAACTAAAAAAACTCAATAAAGATTAAAAGGAAACAATCAGGTATTTATTGGTTCTGAAAGCATCACAGAAAAGTCCAGAAAGTGTAAGAACACACCTCCGTATGAGAGGTGATATTTTTCACAAGCCCTGCCTTCCTCAATTTGGTGAAGCCCAGCAAATTTGGTGAAGTCCTTCATTCCTCTTCTCACAACAAAATACCTTACTCCGCCAGACTTGAAATTCTTGGTTTAGACAACTTACAACTCCGTCGTCTCCGTTCCGACTTAATAATAGTTCATAAAATCATATACCAAAATGTCCTACCTGTTAACGACTACTTCACCTTCAACCGCAACAACACATGAACATGAAATCGATTTAAACTAAATGTCAACCGCTCCAAATTTGACTGCAAAAAATACGACTTCAGCAACAGAGTAATCAACGCCTGGAATGCACTACCTGATTCTATGGTTTCTACTCCTAACCCCAAAACATTTAACCTTAGACTATCTACAATTGACCTCTCCCGCTTTCTAAGAGGTCTGTAAGGGGCATGCATAAACACACCATTGTGCCTACCGTCCCTGTCCTATTGTCTACTTTTTATCATTGCTTATTTATTTATTTATTTTGTCCAATACACAATGAGGGTTTTAGTGGGTATATATATAACCCACTAAAACCCTCATTGTGTATTGAAATATATATATATATATATGTAGATTGTTCTGAGTTCGGGTTTTGCCCTGTGTAATATTTTGCATATCTATGCGACGTTTCGGTGAAATCACATTCACCATCATCAGGCTGAAGTTCCAAGCTTCGTGTTGTTGCTTGGAACTTCAGCCTGATGATGGTGAATGTGATTTCACCGAAACGTCGCATAGACATGCAAAATATTACACAGGGCAAAACCCGAACTCAGAACAATCTACATACATATACCCGTGAAAATTTATGAAAACAAATATATATATATATATATATATATATATATATATATATATATATATATATATATATTTGTTTTCGTATATATATATATACACACACATACACACACACACACACACAGAAAAACACATGATGAAGGTTATAGAGGAGATACTCATAGTAAAATATATCTAAGAAAGGATAGAAAAGAAGATATAGTAATAGAACATATCAATGAAAGAATAGAAGAAGAGATATAGGAATAGAAGAAAGGTATAGAAGATATAGGAGAGTAATAGGACAGGAGACGGAAGGCACTCTAGTGCACTTGTACTCGCCCCTTACTGACCTCTTAGGAATGACCTCTTAGGAATCTGGATAGGTCAACCGTAGATAATGGTATGTTTGTAGGTATGTTTGTTTAGTAAATGGGTTTTTTAAAATATTTTAAATTATAATTTAGATTTGTCATGAATTGTTTTGTTTTGCTGTTGAGCCGCCCCGAGTCTGCGGAGAGGGGCGGCATACAAATCTAAATAATAAATAAATAAATAATAAAATAATCTAAGGGTAAAGTTTTGGGGGTTTGGGGATGACAGTATGGAATCCGGTAATGAGTTCCACGCTTCGACAACTCGGTTACTGAAGTCATATTTTTTACAGTCAAGTTTGGAGCGGTTAATATTAAGTTTAAATCTGTTGTGTGCTCTTGTGTTGTTACGGTTGAAGCTGAAGTAGTTGCCAACAGGCAGGACATTGCAGCATATGATCTGGTGGACAATACTTAGATCATGTTTAAGGTGTCTTAGTTCTAGGCTTTCTAGGCCCAGGATTGAAAGTCTAGTCTCGTAGGGGATTCTGTTTCGAGTGGAGGAGTGAAGGGCTCTTCTGGTGAAGTATCTTTGGACATTTTCAAGGGTGTTAATGTCTGAGATGCGATATGGATTCTAAACAGATGAGCTGTATTCGACATTGACTTATGTAATGTTTAATTTGTACAAATTATCACCCTGTAATTGTTTGACAAAATAAATAAATAAAAAAAATAAATAAACTCCCAAAATCTCTAGCCATCACTGGGCCAACCAGCAATCTAACAAGGAGTATTACAGGAAATAATGCACTCTCCGAAACCAGGCCAGTAGAATCAAGCTGATTGATTATTGGAATGTTTTGCTCGAGAGCTTTGGATGAACAAAAAGCGAGAGTCAGACGATATTTAACTTGACGGACTCAGTGACATAGGCCAATCCATTTAGGGTGGATTTTTTGTTTTGTTTTTTAAGAATGGGGCAAATTTCTAAAGCATGGTTATGCAAATTAGTGGGACCATTTATTTTTTTAAAAAAATATTTCACGTTTATGAAATAATTTTAACTTATTTAATTTATTTTAACGGAGCCTTGATGGCACAGTGGTTAGACTGCAATACTGCAAGCTACTTCTGCCGATCACTGGCTGCCAGCAGTTTGGCAGATCGAATCTCAGTAGACTCAAGGTTGACTCAGCCTTCCACCCTTCCAAGGTCAATAAAATGAGGACCCAGATTGTTAGGGGCAATAGGCTGACTCTTTGTAAACCGCTTAGAGAGGGCTGGAAAGTGCTGTGAAATGATATATAAATCTAAAAATGCTACTGATTTGATTGATTTGATTGGATTTGTATGCCGGCCCTCTCCGTAGACTCGGGGCGGCTAACAACAGTAGTAAACAGCATATGACAATCCAAGATAAACAGTTAAAAATCCCTATTGTAAAACCAACATACATACAGACACACCATGCATAAAATTGTAAAGGCCTAGGGGGAAAGAGTATCTCAATTCCCCCATGCCTGGTGGCAGAGGTGGGTTTTAAGAAGCTTACGAAAGGCAAAGAGGGTGGGAGCAATTCTAATCTCTGGGGGGAGTTGGTTACAGAGGGGCGGGGCCGCCACAGAGAAGGCTCTTCCCCTGGGTCCCACCAAGCGACATTGTTTAATTGACGGGATCCGGAGAAGACCCACTCTGTGGGACCTAACTGGTCGCTGGGATTTGTGCAGTAGAAGGTAGTCCCATAGCTATGCTATGTTATGCTATTTATTTGCTTTCTATAGCTGCCCATCTCAACAAATGACTCTGGGAAGCATTCTCTAGGTTTATTACAAGATATGGCCAAAAATTCCATTTTTAAAACTGTAACATTAATATGATGAATGAAGAAAGCCAATATTTTTATGGGTGTAATATTATTTGACCTTAAATTGCAACAACTTCATTTGCCACTGTGACTTCGTAAGGGAAGAGAAGAAAGGAAGATAAATAAGTAGTAGACTGTTAGTATAGAAAATGCTTAGATAGGAGTAAGGTATTATTAGGTTTTACCGTGTAATTTTTTTATTATTTTATTTAAAATATTTTTATTAAACATTTATAAACACAAATTCAAAATACAAAGATATATATGTATGTATGTATGTGTATATATATATATATATATATATATATATATATATATATATATATATATATATAGTCAAGTACATATTGGTAGTATACAAAGATATAATAATATTTATATACATGATACTAGTAAGAGAGAAACATTAGGACAGGAGACCGTCGGCACGCTGGTGCACTTATGCACACCCCTTTATTTAAAATATTTTTATTAAACATTTATAAACACAAATTCAAAATACAAATACAAAAATACAAAATATAAATACAAAAAAGTAAAAAATAATGATAAACATCAAATAGAACAAGTACAAAATACAAACAATTAAGAACATATACTGTACCATATAGTTTACAATATTTCATGTCAAAACATATATGCTACTTTCTTACTTAACCATTTAATATAATACTTATTATAATATGGTAATACCGTTTGCACTGTAAATACTTAACCTATAAATACACGGATATATGGATACCAAATTTTGTATCATTCAAATTTTCTTATTTCGGTTCCTATTTTTTAACCAATTATAAAACCTATTCCAAATTTAATAGTAGCCCGATTCCTCTTTTGGTTTTAGTCCCATAGTCATACAAATACTTTCATTTCTACTTGGAAACCGGCTTCTGGACTTTGTGCTTGATGTGGAGGAAAAAGTGAGACTTCGATTTTGGGTTTTGCCTATTAGATAGGCTGCTCAATTGCAGGGCAGGTGGAAAATCAAGAGAAATCCTTTGGTCCCCGAGGGTTTAATCGTACCATGTTTCACATCCTCAGTGGTGAAAGCTCCAACATAGCAAGTTTTGAAGAAGACGTTGGATTAACCATTTGTCTGACGTAGTGTAGGGTTTCCTGCCTAAGCAGGGGGTTGGACTGGAAGATCTCCAAGGTCTCTTCCAGGTCTTGTTATGGCCCCCACCCTGCTTGCCTTCCGTAAACTTCTTAAGACCCACCTCTGCCGTCAGGCATGGGGGAATTGAGACATCTTCCCCAGGCCTATATAATTTATGTATGGTATAGAAACATAGAAACATAGAAGACTGACGGCAGAAAAAGACCTCATGGTCCATCTAGTCTGCCCTTATACTATTTCCTATATTTTATCTTACAATAGATATATTTATGTTTAAGTTCAGTTACTGTGGATTTACCAACTACGTCTGCTGGAAGTTTGTTCCAAGCATCTACTACTCTTTCAGCAAAATAATATTTTCTCACGTTGCTTTTGATCTTTCCCCCAAATAACTTCAGATGGTGTCCCCTTGTTCTTGTGTTCACTTGCCTATTAAAAACACTTCCCTCCTGAACCTTATTTAACCCTTTAACATATTTAAATGTTTTGATCAGCCCCCCCCTATGTTGTGTGTATGTTTTTTAATTATGGGTTTTTTAGTTTTTAAATATTAAATTTGTATTTTACATTGTGTTCGCTATCGCTGTGAGCCGCCCCGAGTCTACGGAGAGGGGCGGCATACAAATTTAATTAATTATTATTATTATTCATAATAATAATAATAATAATAATAATAATACAACCACAACAGACCTTGGAGGTCCTCTAGTCCAACCCCCTGCTTAGGCAGGAAACCCTACACTACTTCAGACAGATGGTTTGAATTCGTTGCCCTCTCCTTGAACCCGAAAGCCCGCTTGCACCTCCCAAGCCTCTTTCCATCGGACACTCCACCCCATGCCAACCGCGGGCATGCCTAAGCCTTGTTTGCTAACTCGCGGGGAACTCCCGCTTACTTTCCAGGAGGTGCCCGGTCGCACCCTGAGTAGCCCAGCCGTCCCTAACTCTACTCGTTACCCCGAGTAGTCCACCCAGACTTCTGAGTAAACAGAAACCTGCTGCGTAAAGGGCAGCGCGGGGCACCTGGCGGAACGAAAGGAAGCAAGCAAACAAACAAACGGAGGAAAGCTCCTTACTCCTAAACTTACCCAGCTAGGCAAGCCAGCCTGTCTCTCTATCCGAACCCCACCCCCTCCTTTACTAGCCCCTCCCTAAGGCTGAGAAGGGAGCGCGACTCCTGTATCCTTTTCAAGCGGGTGAAGTTTTTGCGGTTAGGGGATGATAGTACGGAGTCAGGTAGTGAGTTCCATGCATCAACTACTCGGTTACTAAATTGGAGGCTTTTAAATGAAACCGATGTACCAGCCAGAGGCCCTGGATTTGGTGATGTGTCTATCCATTCACTGATTTAATGTTCCAGGAATTTCCGAGATGGTTAGGAGGCAACGGAATCATCCTCACAACAGCCTTGCCAGCTAGGATTAAGTTAAGGTAAAGAGAAGGAAAGGGAGGAAGGAAGAGAGAGGTTTAAAGAGAGAAGGACACCAACCTTTGGAGATTAGAGGAGAGATTTGAACTGAGTTCCCAGCTACGCAAAAACAGATCCCTATTGAAGGATAGCTTGGGATTCACAATGAGCTTTGGAGAGATGTTTGAGTCTGGCCCGCATAACCCCAAGATGAGTGGTGCCCCATTACTGTCAACTTTTAACAAACAATAACAATAACAACAGAGTTGGAAGGGACATTAGAGGTCTTCTAGTCCAATCCCCTGCCTTGGCAGGAAACCCTACACTATTTCAGACACATGGTTATCCAACAGCTTAAAAATTCCAGTGTTGGAACATTCACAATTGTTCCACTGATAAATTGTTCTAACTGTCTGGAAATTTCTCCTTAGTTCTAAGTTGCTGTTCTCCTTGGTTACTTTTCATCCATTACTCAGGTGCTTTAGAGCAGGGGTCTCCAACCGCCGGTCCGCGGACCGGGACCGGGCCGTTGGGGGTCTTCAGCCGGTCCGCGGCGCCAGGGCCCCCTCGGCCTTTCCGCGCTGCCCACCGCCCGCCCGATTTGCCCCCTCTGCTCCTCTGCCACCTCCTGCCTTTCACCGCAGCTCCTCCCGCACCCGGAACGCACGCCCTGCCCGCCTCACATTTGCCGAGAGGACTTTCGCCCCGGGCTCTCAGCAAGGGGGCTGCATGAGAGGCGGGGCCGGCGGAAGGTGATATTCAATGTCGGGGGCGCACGGGCGGTTTTGCACGCGCTCCCTATCTCCCTGCTAGCCCACTCGGAATACTGTATTCAAAATAAGAAAAGCCTTCGCCGGCAAAGGCTTTTCTTATTTTGAATACGTATTCCGAGTGGGCTAGCAGGGAGATAGGGAGCGCGCGCAAAACCTCCCGTGCGCCCCCGACATTGAATATCACCTTCCGCCGGCCCCGCCTCTCATGCAAACCCCCTTGCTGAGAGCCCGGGGCGAAAGTCCTCTCGGCAAATGTGAGGCGGGCAGGGCGTGCGCGCGTCACCGCTGAGAAGAACGGAGAGAGAACGAGAGTGAGTGAAAGCAACAGACAGCAAGATAGAGAGAAAGTGAGAAAGAGAGAGTGAGAGAAAGGGGGGGGAGAGAAAGAGATAGCAAGAGAGAGAGAACAAGAGAGAGAAAGAGCGTGAGAAACAAAACAAGAGAGAAAGAGTGAGAGAGAGAGAAAGCAAAAGAGACAGAAAGAAAACAAGAGAGAGAAAGTGAGAAGAAGAGAGAGAAAGAGGGGGAGAGAGAGAGAAAGACAGAGGGGGGAGAGAGAGAAAGAGAGGGAGAAAGAGAGGGAAAGGGGGGAGAGATAGCAAGAGAGGGAGAGAGAAAGAGAGAGGGAAAGGGGGAGAGAGGGGGGAGAGAAAGAGGAGATAAAGGAAGAGGAGAGAGAGAAAGGAAGAGAAAGAAAGAAAGAGGGATAGAAAGAGAGAGAGAGTGAGAGATGCTCAGTGAGCCTTTCTTTGAAGTTGCCTTTCTTTCTTTCTTTCTTTCTTTCTTTCTTTCTCTTTCTTTCTTTCTTGCTCTTTTTCTTTCTCTCTTTTACCTTTCCTTCCTCTATTTCTTTTCTTTCTCCTTCCTACCTTCTTCCCTCCCTCCCTCCAGTCCTTCCTCTCTTACTCTCCCCTTTCATAAGTTTCCTTGCTTCCTTCCTCTGTTCCTGTCCCTTCCCTCTTTCCTTCTTTCTTCCTTCCTTCCTTCCTTTCCTCCCTTCCTTTCCTCCCTCCATTTCTTGCTTTCCTTTTCCTTCCTCCCTTCTTTCCTCCCTCATTCCCTTCTTTCACTCCTTCCTCTCTTACTCTCCCCTTTCACACCTTTCTTTGCTTCTTTGCACCCTTCTTCTGTTCCTGTACCTTCCCTCTTTCCTTCCTTCCTTCCCACCCTCCGTCCATTCATTCACCCATTCCTCTCTTGATCGCCCCTTTTACGGCGCCGCTGACAGCTAGCTCCCCCCCCCCCCACCGGGCCATGGAAAACTGGTCTAGCTGAAAGCCGGTCCCTGGTGCAAAAAAGGTTGGGGACCTCTGCTTTAGAGAATAGGTTGACTCCTTCTTTGTGGCAGCCCCTGAGATATTGGAACCCTGCTATTATGTCTCCCCTGGTCCTTCTTTTCATACCCAGTACTTGTAACCGTTCTTCATTTGTTTTAGCCTCCAGTCCCCTAATCATCTTTGTTGCTCTTCTCTGCACTTTTTCTAGAGTCTCAACATCCTTTTTGCATTGTGGCGACCAAAACTGAATGCCGTATTCCAAGTGTGGCCTTACCAAGGCCTTATAAAGTGGTATTAACACTTCACATGATTCTACCCCTCTGTTAAGGCAGCCTAGAACTGTTTATTTATTTGGACTTGGACTTTGGACTTTCTGTATCGAACATTCTGTATTGAAAGTGTCCCTCCTTATTAAGGGGCGTCATCAGACCAGAATATTGTTGATCTGGGATACTTCTGAAATAATCTCCCCCCTGTGGCTTTCCATTTTTGTCAGACTCCCCCTCCTCCCCCCAAACACCACTGCTTTTTTAAAATAGTACAAATTGGGGAAAAAATATGTAAAGGGAATTGCAGGCAGGTGCTAAGCGGGTATCTTTGCTGCCTGTATGGATTCTCACAGGCATCTATTCTGCTGGGTATCAATGGTGACAGTGTCTGCTCCCCTCTCCCCCACATAGGATGCTTGGCTGCATAGCTAGAGGTATAACAAGCAGGAAGAGGGAGATTTTGATCCTGCTATATAGAGTGCTGGTGAGACCACATTTGGAATACTGTGTTCAGTTCTGGAGACCTCACCTACAAAAAGATATTGACAAAATTGAACGGGTCCAAAGACGGGCTACAAGAATGGTGGAAGGTCTTAAGCATAAAACGTATCAGGAAAGACTTAATGAACTCAATCTGTATAGTCTGGAGGACAGAAGGAAAAGTGGGGACATGATCGAAACATTTAAATATGTTAAAGGCTTAAATAAGGTCCAGGAGGGAAGTGTTTTTAATAGGAAAGTGAACACAAGAACAAGGGGACACAATCTGAAGTTAGTTGGGGAAAAGATCAAAAGCAACATGAGAAAATATTATTTTACTGAAAGAGTAGTAGATCCTTGGAACAAACTTCCAGCAGACGTGGTAGATAAATCCACAGTAACTGAATTTAAACATGCCTGGGATAAATATATATCCATCCTAAGATAAAATACAGGAAATAGTATAAGGGCAGACTAGATGGATCATGAGGTCTTTTTCTGCCGTCAGTCTTCTATATTTCTATAATGCCCACATTGTTGCCCATCTATATAGTCCCCACATAATGTCCATCTCCCCCACTAACTCCCCATATTGTTGAACCCGGAAGGCAGGGAATTTCTTCTGAAGGCACATAATGGACATGCCCTGAAGAAGGAACTCGTATGTAAATATTGAACGGTGAGATTTGTTTTCATAATTCTTGGGAGGAGTTATCTTACTGTAGAAATCAACTGCCTTTCTTTGAAATAATTTCCTTTCTTTGCTGTTGACCTTGTCAAACACCAATGAAATAGTTCAGATTCATATGAGTCACATGTGGGGTTCATTAGTTTTTTTGCTGCCTAGTATTAAGACCCAACAATGCCACAAACGTAAAATAAGCAAGTGAACATTTCCAGTCTGATAGTGTGAGAATTCTCGCAGCCAACCCACACTCAGTAAAAGACCTTGGAATACTAATATCAAACGACCTAAGTGCTAAAGCCCACTGCAACAATATCGCCAAAAAGGCTTCCAGAGTTGTTAATCTGATCCTACGTAGCTTCTGCTCTGGCAATCTCACACTACTGACTAGAGCCTACAAAACCTATGCCAGACCCATTCTCGAATATAGCTCATCTGTCTGGAACCCATACCCCATCTCAGACATCAACACCCTTGAAAACGTCCAAAGATATTTCACCAGAAGAGCCCTTCACTCCTCCACTCGAAACAGAATACCCTACGAAAATAGACTGGGTCTTGAAAGCTTAGAACTGCGGCGCCTAAAACACGATTTAAGTATTGCCCACAAGATCATATGCTGCAACGTCCTTCCGGTCAACGACTAC
Source organism: Erythrolamprus reginae (assembly GCF_031021105.1). NCBI lineage: Eukaryota > Metazoa > Chordata > Lepidosauria > Squamata > Dipsadidae > Erythrolamprus > Erythrolamprus reginae. Next base: position 27,360,481 of record NC_091960.1, on the reverse strand, counting down.
TTCAGCTTCAACCGCAACAACACAAGAGCACACGACAGATTCAAACTTAATATTAACCGCTCCAAACTTGACTGTAAAAAATATGACTAACAATCGAGTTGTCGAAGTGTGGAACTCATTACCGGACTCGATAGTGTCAACTCCCAACCCCCAACACTTCTCCCTTAGACTCTCCACGATTGACCTCTCCAGGTTCCTAAGAGGCCAGTAAGGGGCGTATATAAGTGCACTGATGTGCCTATTGTCCCCTGTCCAATTGTCTTTTCTTATCTCATATGTCATATATATTCTCTCCTTATCTATATCTATATATCTATATCTATATCTATATCTATATATATTCTCTCCTTATCTCTTATATCATATATACTCTCTCCCTCCCATCTACTTCTCTTCTTTTTACTTCCTATCTTTATATATCTCTGAGACCGCCTCCTGCCGCACGAATCCCAGCGACCGATTAGGTCCCACAGAGTGGGCCTTCTCCGGGTCCCGTCAACTAAACAATGTCGGTTGGCAGGCCCCAGGGGAAGAGCCTTCTCTGTGGCGGCCCCGGCCCTCTGGATCCAACTCCCCCCGGAGATTAGAACTGCCCCCACCCTCCCTGTCTTTCGTAAACTACTCAAGACTCACTTGTACCGCCAGACATGGGGAGTTAAGATATTCCTTCCCCCTAAGCCATTACAAGTTATGCATGGTATGTTTGTGTGTATGTTTGGTTTTATAATAAGGGTTTTTAGTTCTTTTATCATTGGATTGTTACATGTTGTTTTTATCATTGTTGTTAGCCGCCCCGGAGATACAAATCCAATAAATTATTATTATTATTATTATTATTATTATTATTATTATTATTATTAATTTTGTAATATGAAGTATAACAAAACCTGCTGTTGGGGTCATGCACACAGTAGATGCAGGATACAATTTTTAAAATACTTCTCATCTCATTCCAGAATCTTTCCTCCTGGTTTTTTTTTTTTTTTGCTTTGAAAAAAGAGAATTTTATATTTATATATAATGTGAAGTAGAATGAGAACTTTAAAACATCCACCATTAATGTCATAGTACATGTTTCATTGCTAGCATCGCTTTGTAGCACAAAGGGAAACTATTTGCTTGCAGGCAATTGAGTATTGAAGGATATATGCAGAATTTCAGAATGAAAGATGCGAACCCTGGAAGAATGTCAGTATTAAGCAAGCAGCTTGCTTCCTGTAGTCTAAACCAGAAATACATAGAAGAATGTACAACGCAGGCAGGTTAGGGTGAATCAGTTACTTTTTCTGAGTTTTCAAATAAAAAGAGAAGTTGCTGTGGTTTCCAAACTATTTTAACCCTTTTTCCAAGAAGCAAAATGACCACACAGTGAAAAAAACCCAAAAGACTGAAAAATGATGCATTCAATAATCTTAGTTTAAATCAGTGATTTACAGTGATAACAGTGAGTTACAGTTATACTGTCAACACAAAAATGACTCATACTTAGCATCCTTCCTTTATAAGCTACTGGGGTCTGTAGATCAGTCTGTAATCTACATCTTATGGTTTAAACAGTACAAATAATCTGAAAAACCTGGTGTACAAAACCACCAATATCATAAGATGATAAGAACTTAAGAAGAGCCGTGCTGAAATCGGGCCGAAGCCCATCGTGTCCAACATTCTGTGTCACACAGTGGCCCACCAATTGTCCATGGGGATCTTGAGCAGAAACATAGAAACATAGAAGATTGACAGCAGAAAAAGACCTCATGGTCCATCTAGTGTGCCCTTATACTACAGTGTCCCCTCAATTTTCGCGGGTTCGAGCTTCACAAATGGCCTATACCACGGTTTTTCAAAAAATATTAATTAAAAAATACTTCATGGGTTTTTTTCTATACCACGGTTTTTCCCCGTCCGATGACATCATATGTCATTGCCAAACTAATAATTTTTGCAAATAAATAACAAAAAATAATAATTATTGTTAATAAATAATTATGTTTATAAATATCAGGATCACTAAGTGTCTTATTCAATGGTGTGTACCAGTAATAATGGTGAGTAAATGGTTGTTAAGGGAATGTGGGTTAAATTTAGGGGGTTAAAGTGTTAAGGGATGGTTTGTGATACTGTCCGTAGCCAAAAATGGTGTTTTTACTTCCACATCTCTACTTCGCGGAAATTCAACTTTCGCGGGTGGTCTCGGAACGCATCCCCGCGAAAATCGAGGGAACACTGTATTTACCAACCACGTTGGTAAGAGAAGGCAAAACCCTCCCTTTCCCCTGACCCCCAACAAATGGGACCCAAGGGAATCCTGCCTGCCTCAACCCACATAGAGGAGGCACTTGGACATCCATTTCAATATCCATTGCCATGACTTTCTGCAAACATGAGCATTATGTGACTACTCATATGATACATACGTCGCTGCTAATCACACTCGGCAAAGAATATTGGGGTTGGTTGCCAGCTTACTAAAAGGAATAACCTGGGCTGCTTTTGTGCTTTTGCCTTGCCTTTATAAAAAAAAAAGTGGGGGAGTAAGATGGGGATGATAACACCATTAGATAATGCATATTAAAACCAATTTCATATAATAGAAAAGTGGATTAAAGTCCCAAGAAAGCAGTCTGCAACTGAAACATAGAAACATAGAAGACTGACGGCAGAAAAAGACCTCATGGTCCATCTAGTCTGCCCTTATACTATTTTCTGTATTTTATCTTAGGATGGATATATGTTTATCCCAGGCATGTTTAAATTCAGTTACTGTGGATTTACCAACCACGCCTGCTGGAAGTTTGTTCCAAGGATCTACTACTCTTTCAGTAAAATAATATTTTCTCATGTTGCTTTTGATCTTTCCCCCAACTAACTTCAGATTGTGTCTCCTTGTTCTTGTGTTCACTTTCCTATTAAAAACACTTCCCTCCTGGACCTTATTTAAGCCTTTAACATATTTAAATGTTTCGATCATGTCCCCCCTTTTCCTTCTGTCCTCCAGACTATACAGATTGAGTTCATGAAGTCTTTCCTGATACGTTTCATGCTTAAGACCTGAATATTGGAAAAAAGCTGAATAACTGAATATTGGAAAAAGCTTCTAAGAATCAATAGGCAGTGGAACCAGAAAGGTGCTGAGCAATTTTTCATTAGACCGAGACACAGGGAAAGCAGCTGTCTGTCTAGGATGCTTAAATTAAATCAAGCCTGCCCAAAAAGCCAACACAGTCCTAGGCTGCATAAACAGAGGGACAGAATCAAGATCATGTGAACAGTCAATACCACTTTATAATGCCTTGGTAAGGCCACACTATAAAGTATTAATACCACTTTATAATGCCTTGGTAAGGCCATACTTGGAATATTGAATCCAGCTTTGGTCATCGCAAGACAAGAGGCCTAAGAGGAAAGGTTGAGAAAGTAGAGGCCTGTGAAAAAAAGTAGAGAAAGATCCTAATGGTCAAATTCCTGAGAGAACTCAGCCTCAACTGAGTTAGAGAGCCACCCTCCACAGTCCAGATCCATCAGCATAGAGTCTCAACTCTAGAAAGAGTGCAGAGAAGAGCAACAAAGATTATTAGGAGACTGGAGGCTAAAACATATGAAGAAAAATTGCAGGAACTGGGCATGGCTAGTGTTGTTCCAGGCTCTCTGGTAGGAGCCTCCCGAAAATTCAAGGGTACAAATTTCACACACACACACGTTTGAAAATTCAAAACAATGTTCTTTATCACAAAATTCAAAATAAACTAAGCACTCTTTTTGTATTGCAAAGAGCACTCATCCCAAAACAACCGGGTAGTTTGTAAAATTTCCTTTAAGCAGTCAGTAAGTACTTAGCTAGCAGCTGTGAAGAAACTCCACACCCCTTCTTATTCCAACAAAGTGAGACATACACACACACACACACACACACGTTGCTCTGCTTTGGTTTCAAAGGCGTGAAAAATCAACAAAGTCCAGAAAACAGCAACACACAATTCCTGAAGAACTGCGATCAGATACTCTTTCACAACAGCCAAACCCACACACTGCTATTATAGCAGCAGCCCTAATTACTGGAGCCCCACCCAACCACAGGTGACCTCATTTTCTGTTGTAATAATCCTTCAGTTGTTGTCTCCTATGCATCACTCTACGCATGCATTGATGTGTCATTAATTCTTGTTCAGAATCCAAGGATGATACAAATGATGGATCTCCTCCTGGGCTGTCTGCCAAACTCCCCTCTTCCCTGTCACTCATGCTTCTTTGGTCAGAGGAGGCTTCATCGGCAGATTCCATCGGGAGCAAAACAGGCCTGCGGCATGTAGATGTCTCCCCCACATCCACCTGTACATTCCTTGGGGCAGGAGCTGGGCCAGAGCTAACCACAACAGCTAGTTTAATGAAAAGAACGACTAGGGGAGAAATGATAGCAGTGTTCCAATATCTCAGGGGTTGCCACAAAGAAGAGGGAGTCAACCTATTCTCCAAAGAACCTGAGGGTAGAACAAGAATCCAAGATGGTAGACAGGCTGCAATGGCTGTAACAACTCTTCCATAATTTAAAGAGGTTTTTTTCCTTTTCTTTTACATTTTTAATTCACTTTTGACCCATTTCTAACCCATATCTCATTTTTTGCATGAGCACATTTAATGAGGCTAACAATTTGTTTTTAGCTACATTTTATAAGCCAAGAGGCCTAAGAGGAAAGGTTGAGAAAGTAGAGGCCTGTGAAGAAAATAGCGAGAGATCCTAGTGGTCAAATTCCTGAGAGAAACTTCAAGCGCATCCCACTGAACTAAGTTAACTAGCTGTTCTCCACAACCCAGATCCATTGGCATAGCCCATGTTGTGGTTAGCTCTGGCCCAGCTCTTGCCCCAAGTACTGTGGATGTGGGGGAGACATCCACATGCTGCAGGCCTGTTTTGCTCCCGGTTGAATCTGCTGATGAAGGCTCCTCTGACCAAGAAGACATGAGTGACAGGGAGGAGGAGAGTGTGGCAGACAGCTCAGAAGGAGATCAATTATCTCTCTCCTCCTTGTATTTTGAACAAGAGTTAATGATACAGCCACGCATGCAGAGAGCGATGCATAGGCAGCAACAACTGAGAGATTATTATCAAAGAAAATGAGGCCACCTGTGGTTGGGTGGGGCTGTGGTAATTAGTGAGGCTGTTATAAAGAGCAGTGTGTGGGTTTGGCCATTGTGGAGGATTATCTGATCGTTGTGTTTCGTGACTGCTTTACTGACTTTGACCTTTTGTGTGCTGATTTTCCCCACTTTGAAACTAAAGCAGAGCAAAGGGTGTTTCACTTTGTGAAAGAAGAAGGACTGTGAATTGCCTCACAGCTGCAAGCTAAGTATCAAAGAACTGATAAGGGACTTGTATCAATTACCAGTTTGTTTGGAGACAAGTGCTCTTTGCTATACCAAAAGAGGGCTTAGTTTAAGTGAATTTTCGTTATAAAGAACATTGTTTTGAATTTTCAAACGTGTGTGTGTCTGAAATTTGTATCTGATTTTTCGGGAGGATTCTGCCAGAGAGCCCGACAGAACAGCTCAGGTGATTGAAAAAGGTGAGGAGAGGAACTAGAAGTGATCTGCTACTGCCATCTTGAACAGCAAGTAACAACCACCCTCTGCAGCCCAAATCTTTTGGCAAAGACCAGGAGATTGATGGAATTGAGAAGGGAGATCCGAGGTGCTACATTCCCAAGCTCAAATTCTACCTAGCAACTAGGAACTGTTTTTTCTATTGGCTGCCCACTGACAGCTCAGCTGGTGGGAAAATTACAGCCCCTCTACTATATAAGTAGCAACTTGGCAGAAAGTTTTCTTACAATTAGAATTTTGAGAAAGTTTTCAGAATGTTTTGACAGAAAGTTTTCTAATGAATGTTTTAAAATTAGAAGGTTGGACTAGAAGACCTCCAAGGTCCCTTCCAACTCTGCTATTCTGTTAACCTGGGATTAAACAAAATGGTTTACACAAAAAAAATACAAAGAACCAGGAAGAATACAACGAGTTTCAGAGCACGTTCTTTATGGGGAAGCACTCAACATTTCCACATGCTTCTTATCTGTTACCAAAATGCTGAGTTCGAAAGCCACCAGTCTGTTTCACTTGATTGATTTAGCAACCTTGGGTGAGGTAAGAAAAACCATTCGAAGCTCCACAACCTCCAGAGATGATAAGGCTGAACTTTATGACCCTGGGTGAGCGCTGAATTTCAGCTTAAGAATTCCTTACAACACTTCACACCCTTAGTCTGACCTTTCCTATTTAGAGAAGCACGATCGAGTTGTAAACTTTGCTGAAATCTACCGCATCGTTTCATCCATCCTAAAATAATATCTTTTTAAAAAAACTGGGCTGAAATGTTGACTTCATCCGTTCCGGTAATATCATGATGTTAGCAGTTATATTTCCTATGACCCCACTTGCAAAAAAATATGGCTAACACTTAGACTAATAGCAATAGCACTTAGACTTATAGTATACGTGCTTTTACAGCTCTCTCTAAGTAGTTTACAGAGACAGCCTCTTGCCCCAACAATCTGGTTCTTCATTTTACTGACTTCAGAAAGATGGAAGGCTAAGTCAACCTTGAGGTGGTCAGACTCGAACTCCCAGCTGTGTTCAGAGTCATCCTGTAATTCTTCATTGTAAGCACTGTGCCACCACTGTTTTTTCTCTCTCTCACACACACACAAACACACACATTTTTCTTTAACGTATGTCGATATTTAATAGACAGTGTATTGTCTGGGTCATTTTACATATACATAATAATAGTAATATTAATATTCTTTACTTGTATATAATAGTATTCTTCCAATTTCTAATTTCTACTTTTGTTATCTAACTATTGGTGAAGCAAATGCCAAGTTAAAAAACAATTCTGTGTCTTCTTTATCTTTAATCTTTAATGTTAACCCATCCATTGCCTCACATACATTTCCTTTATTATATTTTTCTGGAAAAATACCTAACAAAAATATTCTAAATCTTTCTTTCTTTCTTTCTTTCTTTCTTTCTTTCTTTCTTTCTTTCTTTCTTTCTTTCTTTCTTTGCTTGCTTGCTTGCTTGCTTGCTTGCTTGCTTATTTATTTATTTATTTATTTATTTATTTATTTATTCATTCTTTGTCCAATACACAAATACATATAGAAGAGAATAGACATTGGGTAGTATATACAAAGATAATATGTAATATAGAAGAGAAAGTATATGAGAGGAAGAAAATATATATGATATATGACATAAAGGAAAGACAATTGGACAGGGGACATTAGGCACACCAGTGCACTTATGTACGCCCCTTACTGGCCTCTTAGGAACCTGAAGAGGTCAATCATGGATAGTCTAAGGGAGAAATGTTGGGGGTTAGGGGTTGACACAATTGAGTCCGGTAATGAGTTCCACGCTTCGACAACTCGATTGTTAAAGTCATGTTTTTTACAGTCAAGTTTAGAGCGGTTAATATTAAGTTTGAATCTGTTGCGTGCTCTTGTGTTGTTGCGGTTGAAGCTGAAGTAGTCGTTGACTGGAAGGACGTTGCAGCATATGAACTTGCTTTATCATTTTCTCTAACTATGTATGTATTTTCATCCAAATTTTGTTTTTGCCTTTGGCACGTCCACCACTTATGATATGTGCCACCACCGTTTCTGAGATGAGGTGATTCCATGTGCATATTGCCATTTGATGAGATCGTGCAAGTACATCTTCTTGTCCACCTCAACCCTTTGGAGCAGCCTCTCATATGTGATTAGAGAGCCTTCCAGAAGGCTGTTATGACTTGGTTCTTCATCCAAGCATTGACCTATTATGGGATGTGGTCCAGCTGTGAGGATGTTTGCCTTGGCTTTCCGAGGGAAGCATACTGTGGTTTTTAATCATGCTTCATTTCATTTCATCTCATCTCATCATTGGTCACAATTCAAAGTGTTGGTTATGACCTATAAAGCCCTTAATGGCATCGGACCAGAATATCTCTGGGACTGCCTTCTGCCGCACAAATCCCAGCGACCAGTTAGGTCCCACAGAGTTGGCCTTCTCCGGGTCCTGTCGACTAAACAATGTTGTTTGGCGGGCCCCTGGGAAGAGCCTTCTCTGTGGCGGCCCCAGCCCTCTGGAACCAACTCCCCCCAATATCAGAGTTGCCCCCACCCTCCTTGCCTTTCGTAAGCTTCTTAAAACCCACCTCTGTTGTCAGGCATGGGGGAACTGAGATATTCCCTTCCCCCTAGGCTTATAAAATTTATGCATGGTATGTCTGTATGTATGATTGGTTTCTTAAATTGGGGTTTTTTACATTACTTTTAATATTAGGTTTGTTCATATTGTCTTTTTACTGTTGTTAGCCGCCCCGAGTCTACGGAGAGGGGTGGCATACAAATCTAATAAATAAATAAATAAAATAAATAAATAAATAAATAAATAAATGTTTGTGATTTGATTTGATTTGATTTGATTTGAATGCCGCCCTTCTCCGAAGACTCGGGCGGCTTGCAGCATATAATATAAAACAATAAAATATAAAGACAAATCTAATTAATTAAAACGACATAAACTAAAATTCCAATATATTAAAAATCAATCATACAGATTCGGATCTCAACCATATATCACATTTATTGGCCAGGGGGCCAAGATCTAATTGCTCCAAGCCTGGCAACATAAGTGAGTCTTAAGACACTTGCAAAAGGTGAGGAGGGGGGGGGGCAGTGCGAATCTCTGGGGAAAGATGATTCTAGAGGGCCGGGGCTCCCACAGAGAAGGCTCTTCCCCTTGGCCCTCCCAAGCAACATTGCCTGGTTGACAGGACCTGGAGAAGACCAACTCTGTGGGATCTAACCAGACCACTGAGACTATCTATCTATCTATCTATCTATCTATCTATCTATCTATCTATCTATCTATCTATCTATCTATCTATCTATCTATCTATCTTTCTATCTATCTATCTATCTATCTATCTATCTATCTATCTATCTATCTATCTATCTATCTATCTATCTATCTATCTATCTATCTATCTATTTATTAGATTTGTATGCTGCCCCTCTCCGTAGATTCGGGGCGGCTCACAACACAATAAAACAGTTCATAACAAATCTAATAATTTAAAATTTAAAACATTTTAAAAAACCCATTATTAAGCAGACATACGTACAAACATACCATACATAAATTGTATAGGCCTGGGGGAGATATCTCAGTTCCCCTATGCCTGACGACAAAGGTGGGTTTTGAGGAGTTTACGAAAGGCAAGGAGGTTGGGGGCAGTTCTAATTTCTGGGGGGAGTTGGTTCCAGAGAGTCGGGGCCGCCACAGAGAAGGCTCTTCCCCTGGGTCCTGCCTGTGGATTGTTGCAAGCCATTCAAGCCATTGTGTGAGATAAATAGCCATTCAAATTGTTCAGTATGTAACTGCACAATTTGGAGTCTGTTTTCTCCCCATTTTGAGTACTGATTTCCCTCTTCGATATGAAGATGCAAGATGACCACAGCAAGTACTCTTATTAAATGCAAGAGGGGAACAAAGAGAGCGAAACCATTACCACTCCTTTAAACATATTGATTATCTGGAGTTTCATAACAGTAGAAAATATAGCATTTTACGATAGGAAAACAGTAGAAAATAGAGCAGTTTCCAAGGTCTGAATGCAACCAGATACAACTGGTTTCCAAACTCATTAACTCCTTGGCACCCCCCCCCCTCTTCTTTACAATGTTAGCTGAATTTCCCAGGGCTCAAATCAATATTACAAGTACAATTGAGAAAATGTCCGCGCTGAACATCAAATTGAAAACCTTCCACTTATACATAATCGCATTCAATAAAGTACACACTGTAGATTTGTTCTGCCTGATGGTTGATGAAAAGAGGAGAAAAAGCCGAGCCATGGCGCATTGAAGGGAAAGACTTAAGGAAAGGCTTAAGAAGGATTGAAGAGCATCTCTTAGGACAGTGGATGGATTCTTTGTGCTGTGGCAAATGAATGAGTTGACAAGCAATAGCAGTCTGCATTGGTTGCCGATCAGTTTCCGGTCACAATTCAAAGTGTTGGTCATCACCTATAAAGCTGTTCTGCTTGACCGGCCTCAAGCAATGATTAACCATCCAGGAAAGAAGGTCAGACACACACGTGCATAGTTAGTCAGCAATCTTGTATTAACCCTGCTGTTCTGTTCGAAAAAACTCCCTAATGTTATGTTCCCGGGTCTATTTGACCCGGACTGCAAATTGATCATTTTAGGTACTTATATTTGGTCTTTTTGAAAGCTTTTTTCACCTGGAAACAAGTTTGAACATTTCTGCACACAATGGAATGAAAATTGAACTGAAAAAATTAATCCTTATTGGTTTATTTTGCACATAAATGTGCCTCCCCCCCATTTTTGTGAATTTGTTTTAGGTTTATTGATAATTTTGCCTGCAAAATGCATTCTATTTTAGTAAAGTTGGTGTGGGATTGGTAGCTTGAACATTTCTGAACATAATGATATGAAAATTGAATTGAAAAAAATGATCCTTATTGGTTTATTTTGCTCATAAATGGGCCCCCATGCTTATACTCAAATAGGCTTATACTCAAGTAGGCTTATACTCGAGTATAAGACAATATGGTTTATATTAAAAAATAAACCAATAAGAATCATTTTTTTTCAGTTCATTTCTATTTTTCTTATGTTTAGGATTGTTCAATTTAGTATATCAAAACTTTTGGGGGAATATTCCTTAGAGATTTGTAGCCTAAAAAAAATATAAATTGACAAAATATTCAGAAAGCATGGGGGGAGGGGTTTTTGATCAAAATAAAAATATAAGCCTCACTTTTTTCAGTTCAATTTTCATATCATTATGTTCATAAATGTTCAAACTAGTTTTCCAGTGGAAAAAGTTTTCAAAAAGACCAAATTCAAGTACCTAAAAAAATCATTGGAAAATAAACTGACTTCATTTCAACTACAAGAAAACTACTAATTTGTCTTTCCCTTTGAACCTGAAACTGAAATTAAACATAACTTTATCCTTTGAGACCTGGACTTACATCCTTACTCTCTAGCAAAACTACAGGACCTATAAGAAGAACATAAGTATATAATATTGATATTGTGTTTCTTGAATAATTATTCCTTTCTTTTTGATCTCTCCCTGACTCTTTTTTCTCTCTTCTGTGCACTGCTAGTTCTAAAAGAAACCTGATTTGAAACATATGCATTGTTAATAAACCTTGGTCCCCTGCTCTATTTTAATTAGATGAATTAAAATATCACCTCCTTTTTGTTTTTTATTTCCCCTAAAACAATTTCTTCCACTCCTTTTATTAATTTTATTAATTTTCTCCTCTTTCTTCTCTCCCTCTCCTTTGTCTTTTTCATAATTTTTTTTTTCATGCTCTCTTTTATTTTTTATGAATAGCTAATATCTTTCCTTTTTTTTTATTTACTTTGTCCTCCTACTAGATTATTCATTTCTAACTCTTACTTTTTATTTATTTTTTTTTTAAAAAAAAGTTTTACACCTGCCCTTTTTGGCATTGCATATTTAGAGTTTTAAAAATCACAATAATTCTGTTGGTAATTGTTGGTAATTGAATTATATTTTAAGGGAAACTGTCAAAAAATAGTCTGACAGATTTGGAATTTATAGGAATTCTTCTCCTTTTACTACATACAATTGGAAATTAACTTAAACCAATTTAAATTTTAAAGAGTGGATTCAAATTAGACAATGTCAAATATTTCAACCTTTGTCAAAACGGTCAAAAAACAAACTACAGCAACAATTCCCTCTCCACAAGGGTCACCGCACCCTTCCCCGTTGCACCAGGTGTTAACCATGTCTACAAAGGACAAAGACAAAGAAAAAACAATGCAGTCTAATTTTGCAACATTACAAGAAACTTTGAACACTTTGAAGGACTTTATGTTTAAATCTCAAGAGGAAGCCACCCAACAAAGAGAGGCCATAAAAGAGGATGCAACACAACAAAGAGAAGCTATAAAAGCAGACCTGGCGGAATTTAAAATGGAGATGGCCCAACTGAAAGTTGATATGGGTGAGATGAAAGACCAGATAAAGGAGATTCAACAAACATTACAAGAAAGTGATGACCGAGTCAAAAAAGTCGAAGAGAAATCTGACAAAAATGAAAAAAGAATGGACTACCTTGAAGGGAGAGCTGATGCAAGATACAGAAGATATGATGAATCAATCACTCAGTTGGAGATGCAACGAGCTTCGTATGGACTTCGATTTCAGAATATAAAAGAGGAAAAAGATGAAGATTTAAAAATGACTATGGCTGAAACTATTGGAGGAATACTCCAAGAGGATCCCACTGCACTACTGAAAGAAATCGATGAAGTATACAGAATCTCGAATAGCTACATCCGTCGTCATAACCTCCCAAGAGAGATACACATTAAATTCACAAGAAAAGCTCTGCGAGATGACACTTCACTGGTCAAGAAATGCCAAACTCCAACATCAAGGAGCTGAAATAAAAATACTAAAACAAGTTCCAAGAAGTGTCAGAGAAAGCAGAAGAGATTACCACTTTCTAACCCGAATTCTGATCAAAGAAAATATAACCTACCTTTGGCTTATCCCACAAGGCCTTTCTCTGACATGGCGCTCTACAAGATACAAATTGGAAAATGTAGAACAAGCTATGTACTTTTTTGAAAACAGTGGCATCAGCCGCCTGGACCATGCAAACAAGCAACAAGTGGTTGAACAACAACTAGTTCAACAACAACCAGGGGAAAAACTAACAACTCAGCAAGAAGAAGATTTGGGGGCTACTGCTCAGGTAATAGAGCAGGACCAAGGTGCCAGAAGAGTTCAACCTCAGCGAGAAACCAAAAAACCTATCAAATGACAACAAGTAAAGATTTAAAAATCTTTTCTGTAAACGTCAATGGACTTAATGAACCAAGGAAAAGGAAACAAATTTTTTCTAAAATTAGAAATCAAAATGCTCAAATTACAATATTACAAGAAGTGCATATTAAAAAAAATAACCAAAAATTACTGTTGAATCCAAAAATTGGAAAAATGTATGCTGCATTAGCAGATCAAAAAAAAAGAGGTGTAGTGATATATGTTGAGAACTCTATAAATTCCAAACAAATATTTAAGGATAATGAGGGTAGAATATTGATTGTACAAGTTGATATTGAACCTAGACCTTTAGCTGTTGTTTCTATTTATGCCCCTAATGAAGATCAAATGACATTTTATAAAAATTTGCATCAAACAATAATAGACCTAGCTATTGAAAATGTATTAATAATAGGTGATTTTAATGCTATCGCGAATAGACAATTAGACCACTCAGGGGGGGGGGGAGGTAACAATAAAAGGAAGAGAAACAAAAAGACAAGAAGGAATTTGCTACCTAGTACCTTTCAAAAAATGAAAGTGGAATTATTGTTAAATGATATTTGGAGGGAAAGATACCCTCATAAGAGACAATATACTTTTTACTCTAACCCCCACAAAATATGGACAAGAATAGACATGGTATGGGCACCAAAAACGGTTGCAGAACAAATAAGAGATGTAGAGATAGATGCTAATACATGGGCCGATCACAATCCAATAGTGGTTTCTATGAGAATGAATAACAAACAGAATAATTGGCGGATGAATAGAAATATATTGAATGATAAGAAATATAAGGATTGGATCGAAAAGGAATTAAAAATATTCTTTGAAATCAACAAAACTTCAGAAACTATGCCACAGAACTTATGGGATACAGCTAAAGCTTATATAAGAGGATTAACAATATCTTACATTGCAAAATATAACAAGGAAAATAAATTAAAGTATGCACAATTAATAAATAAATTGAAACAATTAGAATTTTTATCACAGCAACACATTAAGAACAGAGACTTAAAAACAGAAATAAATGTAATTAAACATAAAATTAGAATTATAGAACAAAACCAAATAACTGAAAAAATTAAAAGAGCAAAGCAACACTATTTTGAACATGCAAATAAACCAGGCAGATGGTTAGCATATAAACTTAGAAAACAGCGCCAATCAAAATTAATTAAAAAACTAGAAGACAAAGATGGTACAATAAAATATGATACAGAAGGAAAGGCAGACATTGTGTATAATTTTTATAAAGATCTATATGCCAAAGATAATGTTAGTGAAGATGAAGTCTTTAACTATTTACAAGCTTCAAAATTACCACAAATAACAGAAGACCAACAGGCCACCATGGATGGACCAATAACAATGGAAGAACTCCTAACAACAATTAAAAAACAGAAAAGCAACAAGGCCACAGGCCCAGACGCCATACCGGCAGAATGGTACAAGATAGAAAATGAAACAATAAGAAGCCACATGTTAGAAACCTTCAATCTATGTAGACTTGAGGGTAAAATTCCTAAATCTTGGTCAGAATCACTGACAACTTTAATACACAAACAGGGCACAGACCCAGAAAAAATTAAAAACTATAGGCCCATATCATTATTAAATGTAGATTATAAGATATTTATCGCCATTTATGCAGACAGACTCAAAAGAGTTATAAATGGAATAATACACCAAGACCAAAATGGGTTTCTACCAGGGAGACAAATTAAAAACAATCTTAGAACAGTAATAAATACATTAGAGTATTATGAACAATATCCAGGCAAGACAGCATCTTTAATGTTTCTAGACGCTCAAAAGGCCTTTGATAACGTCAATTGGATATTCATAAAAATGCAATTAAATAAAATGAGACTTGGCCCAAAATTTGTTAACTTAATAGATACTATATATTCAAAACAAACAACTAACATAATATTGAACAACAATCAATTACCAACACTTGATATAAATAAGGGAGTTCGTCAAGGTTGCCCTATATCACCATTGTTATTTATCATGATTCTTGAAACTCTATTAATTAAAATAAGAGCGGACCCTAAAATAAAAGGTTTAACTGTAGGAGATGAAACTTATAAAGTCCAAGCCTTTGCAGATGACTTAACGTTCATAATTGAAGAACCGATAACAACAGTTCCTACTTTACTGCAAGCTATTGAACAATATGGAAAGGTAGCAGGTTTAAAGATAAACAAAAGCAAAACACATTTTTTGACTAAAAATATGAACAAAACACAAGAAACTAAATTAGAAAGCATCTCTGGAATAAAGACTGTAAAAAAAGCAAAATACTTAGGAATAAATTTAACAGCGAAAACAATAACATTAAAAAATGATAATTATACAAAATTACTAACAGAAATTAAAAAAGATTTAGCAATGTGGAATAATCTGAAAATATCATTTTTAGGAAGAATTGCAACAATTAAGATGAATATTCTACCCAAGGTTTTATTTCTCTTCCAGGTAATTCCAATAAATCCAGGGGGAATTTTTTTAAAAACTTTAACAAACCTAGTTAAAAAATTCATATGGCAAGGGAAAAAAGCAAGGATAAAAATGAACTGCTTAGAAGATATCAAAGAAAGAGGAGGATTTGGCCTTCCAAATTGGAAATTATACTATCAGGCTGCCGCATTAACATGGCTTAGAGAGTGGATAACTCTAGAGAACAAAAGAATACTAAACTTAGAAGGACATGATCTCATGCTTGGATGGCATGCATTTGTATGGTACGATAAGGAAAAAAATCATTCATATTTTAAAAGGCATACATTAAGGAAGTATCTACTAGAAGTCTGGAAAGACATAAAGAAAAATCACTTTTTAAATATCCCAGAATGGCTAGCTCCCCTAGAAGCAATAACGCATCCAAAGTCCATAAAAGACAAGAAAATAACTTATAGATATAAAGAACTACTAAATGACCAGATGAAGCTAAAATCTAGGATTAAATTACAAGAAGAAGGGATAATAATAGACTGGTGGCATTATGCTCAGATTCGATCTAGATACCAGAAGGATAAAACTCTTTATATTTTTAATAAAAGTAAGAATCTTTTAAGCAATCTAATTACTACCAATCCACTAAAAATGATAGGGAAAATATATAAATTTCTCATCGCTCATAAAAATATAGAGTTGACTTTAAAAGATACTATGATAAGATGGTGTAGAAATATTGGCAAGGAAATAGACATAGATACATGGGAGAAAGTTTGGATTAATAACTGGAAAATGACCAAATCAGTTTCATTAAAAGAAAATCAAATCAAAATGTTCTACAGATGGCATCTCCAACCAAATAGGATAGCAAAAATGTTTCCCAAAACATCCCCATTATGCTGGAAATGTAAGAAGGATATAGGAACCTATTACCATCAATGGTGGACATGTGGTAAAGCTAAAATATATTGGAGGATGATCGAGAAAATATTAAAAGAAATAATAAAGCAAGATATAGATAATACCCCGGAATTTTACTTATTAGGAGTTACCAATCAGACCTACAAGAAAGAAATTCTTTACTTAATTATACACATATTAACTGCGGCTAGAATAATATATGCGCAAAATTGGAAAGGGGAGGAAATCCCCAAGGAAGAAGAAGTTATAGCTAAAATACTAGATTGCGCTGAAATGGACATGATGACAAGAAGATTAAATGATCAAGAAGATACTAAATTTTATGAAACATGGAACAATGTTTATAAATGGATAGATAAGAAAAAATAAGATATACACATTTATTTCTAGTTAATTTTTTGTATTTGTTTTTACCTAGGTGATAATAATATTAATACTAGTTTAAATGCATTCTTTGATGATTATGACATAGTAGTTTATGTATAAGTATAAGTATAAGTAACATATTAAGAATTTTGGTCTATATATGTATAATAGTTGAAATTAGTTTAAATGTTTTGTTTGATGAATATGGCATTTTACTATAGTAATTAAGATTACATTAAAGGTATTTTTTTTTATGACTATGTTATACTAATTTTACCTAATATTTATATTGTATTCAAGATTTGTAAAACCTTAACTCAAATTTACTAAACCTTTTAACATTTAACATATATTCAATTATGTATTCTTTTTCTGTACTTGAATGTATACTTTCAAAAGAAGCGGGGGAAATACACCCCCACTTTATGTTTAGTGTTTGTATGTGTGTCTGTTTATTTTATGAAAACTAATAAAAAAATTGAAAAAAAATCATTTTGGTCCGGGTCTATATGACCCGAAACAGAGTCAACGTGATTTTTTTTTTTGCCCAGAAAATTTTTTTTCACCCACAAATATTTTTATGATGATCAGGCATGTTAAAATGAGTACATGAATGCCTAAGATATTAAAAATATTTCAGATTTGAAGCCTGCGTAAATATAAAGTGAAAATATTTGCAAGCAGCCAAGGGGGGGGGGGGAGGACTTATTTATGATTGTGAACAACCAATAAGAAACATTTATTTCAGTTCATTTATATTTTTCTTATATTCAGAAATGTTCAAACTACCAATCCCACACCAACTTTAGTAAAATTGAACACATTTTGCAAGCAAAACTATAAATTGAAAAATATTTCACAAAAACAGGGGGGGCATGCATTCTATCAGCAAAATAAACCAATAAGAATTACTTTTTTCATTTCAATTTTCATATCATTGTGTGCAGAAATGTTCAGACTACTTTCCAAGTGAAAAAAGTATTCAAATTGACCAAACATAAGCACTTCAAATGAAGAGTTTTTGGTCCGGGTCAGGGTGACCCGGGAACATAACAAGTGCGACTTTTTTGTTTTCAGCAAGAAAGAAACCCCCCACCCCCCCAAAAAAATTCTCATATAGAGAACCCCTGAAATGATGAAAAGTCGTGAAATTTCAAGTTTCAGATATGCAGGGAAAACTTTTTACAGGGACTCAAACTTGGCTTCGGGTCACATACAACCCGAACAGAACAGCAGGGTTTTAAATGCCTGAATTTTGAAAGTTGAAGTCCACACACCTTCAAATTGGCAAGGTTGAGAAACCCTTTTGAGAGAGTTTAATTCTCTTCAAAATTAAGACTTGATCCACAAAGCCTAAATCTGTGGCTTTACTTGGGCAGAATTAAATGGATTTTAAATATGGTTTCCCACTTGGGACAGGTTATCAAGGAAACTAGTTTTTAACATCCGTAGCTTGCTACCAAGTTACCTCCCAAGTAGTCTTGTGGTCTGGATATTAGGGGAAAATATATCAAATTATTTACTCCAAGCATCAACAAACCTCCTATTTAATCAAAGCCCAAATAAAGTGAGTAAAATGGGTTTTGTAAAATAATAATAATACAACGACACATGAATTAAATGTTAATTTAATGTTTTATTTCATGACTATGGAGATTCTCCCAACCAGATCATGGTTATTCCTAAGGTGCTTTTTCTAGGCAACTGGACTTTCTTGTTATTTTCCTTTGAAAATGTTTTGCTTCTTCAGTTTTCTGAAGAATTGAAGATGGATGAGAAACACAAATGGTTTTTTTTTAAAGAAACCAAAACCTCCGGTCGTGTTTTAGAAAAAGCCTTTTCAGGATATTTTTATTTAAACTGAATTTGAATAAAAGAGTCATTGTTAGGTTGGGGGGGAAAAAGAGTGTCAAAATAATGTTAACTCAACAATTTTTCCATTATACTTTTATTGAATAGTAATCCCTGGAGGGGACACACACACACACACACCAAGAATTAAGTGAAGAATACAGAAGGTTGTAAGAAGGAACAGAAAAAAGAAAGGCAAAGAATTGAAAGCTGTTCCTAATTTCCAAAATAACATGAGGGTTGACAAAATTCATTTTCCCATGAACATAATAAATAAAAACTCTCCAGATGTGACAAAACTGTGATTCTGGCCCCTGACGATTCATTCTCCTAATTTTACCAATAAATATTTTTAATCAAGTGGTTCAAACAACCCTGTTACTATTGCTGTTCTGTTCGGGTCGTATGTGACCCGAAGCCAAGTTTGAGTCCCTGTAAAAAATTTTCCCTGCATATCTGAAACTTGAAATTTCATGACTTTTCATCATTTCAGGGGTTCTCTCTATGAGAATTTTTTTTGGGGGGTGGGGGGCTTAGTTTTTGCTGAGCAAAAAAAGTTCCTAATGTTATGTTCGGGTCACATACGACCCGGACCGAAAACACTTCATTTGAAGTGCTTATGTTTGGTCAATTTGAAAACTTTTTTCACTTGGAAAGTAGTCTGAACATTTCTGCACACAATGATATGAAAATTGAAATGAAAAAATTAATCCTTATTGGTTTATTTTGCACATAAATGTGCCGCCCCCCCGTTTTTGTGATTTTTTTTCAATTTATGGATAGTTTTGCTTGCAAAATCCATTCTATTTTACTGGAGTTGGTGTGGGATTGGTAGCTTGAACATTTCTGAATATAAGAAAAATATAAAGGAACTGAAAAAAATGATTCTTACTGGTTTTTTAACATCAGAAATAAGGCCTCCCCCCCCCCTCGGCTGCTTGCAATCATTTTCACTTTTTATTTTTTTATGCTCCAAATCCGAAATATTCTTTAAAATCTTAGGCATTCATTTACTCAATTTAACAATGCTGGTCATCAAAAAATATTTTTGGGGTGGTGGCTAATTGTTTTCTGGGCAAAAAAAAATCATAACTTCAAATCTGTTTCTGTTCGTATATGACAGGACCAAAAATATTTTTTTTAGGTACTTGAATTTAATCTTTTTGAAAACTTTTTCAACTGGAAAACTAGTTTGAACATTTATGAACATAATGATATGAAAATTGAACTGGAAAAATTGAGACTTATATTTTTATTTTGATCAAAAAGCCCCTCCCCCCATCCTTTCTGAATTTCGTGTCAATTTATATTTTTTAAGGCTACAAATCCCTAAGGAATTTTCCCCCAAAAGGTTTGATATACTAAATTGAACATTTCTGAACATGAGAAAAATATAAATGAACTGAAAAAAATGGTTCTTATTGGTTTATTTTTGCCACAAAAGGGCCACCCCCCCCGGCCTTGCTGTGTGCCATTATTGTCACTGTTTATACATATTTGTCTATAAATATTTGGAATATCCTTTTGAAAATCAACCACATTGTAGCCAGATAACTAATTTTATGAAAGAAATCCATTTTACTAAAAAAAAGTATGTAAGTTTGAAATTAACAGCATAATTTTTATATAAATTGAAATAAATTTATATGCAAAATAAACCAATATGCATCAATTTTTCCAGTTCAATTTTCATATCATTATGTTCAGAAATGTTCAAGCTACAAATCCCACACCAACTTTAGCAAAATAGAATGCATTCTGCTAGCAAAACTATCCATAAAGTAAAGACTATTTCACAAAAACGGGGGGGAGGCACATTTATGTGCAAAATAAACCAATAAGGATTAATTTTTTCAGTTCAATTTTCATATCATTGTGTGCAGTAATGTTCAAGCTACCAATCCCACACCAACTTTAGTAAAATAGAATGGATTTTGCAAGCAAAACTATCTATAAATTGAAAAAAAATCACAAAAACGGGGGGGGGCGGCACATTTATGTGCAAAATAAACCAATAAGGATTAATTTTTTCATTTCAATTTTCATATCATTGTGTGCAGAAATGTTCAGACTACTTTCCAAGTGAAAAAAGTTTTCAAATTGACCAAACATAAGCACTTCAAATGAAGTGTTTTCGGTCCGGGTCGTATGTGACCCGAACATATCACTAGGAACTTTTTTCGAACAGCATACAAGGGTTAATGAATTATAAATAGAGTTTACAGATATTCCCAACACTGAGACATAATGATCAAGAAAGCCATTGCGTTCCTATTTTCCAATGTGGCATCAGATTATCGCTCAAGGTCACAGCCCCATCTTACACGAGCATTCAACCATTTGTTTTGTAACAATACTAATTTTACTAAAAAAAATAAAATCCGAACAAAATATTATTCTATCACATGATCATAACTTAGACTCGGGGTCAGCAACCCACGGCTCTGGGGCCGCATGTGGCTTTTTCATCCCTCTGCCGAGGCTCCTTGTCACTCAAAATATGCATCACAACCAGCAATGTGTGATGCCTGCCAGCACACGATTTATTGAGCTTTCCGACTCCCGGTAAGCCAACCATGGATAAATCTAAGAAAATAAAAGTTTCAGGAGAAAACAGAACATTTAATTCAACTACATATGATAGTTCTGTGGCTGCTCGGGAAATAGGCACGGGAAGGCTTTTGTGGCTCCCGGTGTTTTCTTTTGGGTCCAAATGGCTCTTTGAGTGTTTAAGGTTGCCGACCTCTGACCTCGGGTAAAATGATCCCTTATCTCTACAGCCCCTCCAACACCTTGAGGAATGAGGAATACTTGTTAATCTAGCTAGGGTTAGATGCCACTGGTATAACCCTATGCATTCATTTCTTGGATGGAGATAGAAAGGACGTCTTCAGATTCCCATAGTGCAGCATTTCTAAACTTGGCAATTTATGGACTTCAACTCCCAGAATCCCCCAGCCCAGCATGCTTTAAAATTAGAGAGAGAAGAGATGCCATCTGTCAAAATGGCCTTTTTCCCCAGGTGTAAGATGTGGTCCTGGTAAAGGCTTTGCCAGTTTTGCTTGTTTTTTTAAAGAAAATAGTGACCTGAAAGGGTATATAATTTTTTTTAAATTATTGGGGTCTAATATAATATCTGAAAAAGTCCACAAGCTATGGAGCTTTGATTAAACAATGTAATAATCAGCAATTTATCTTCATGATGTATCTCACCTTCTACTTTAACTCTTATAATACCTAACTTGTCAAAAGCCATGTCTTCTGAAAGTGGCCTGGCTTTAATGGTCATTTTTTTGGAAAATCAATGGAATCATTCCTCAGAAAGATATTTGAGTGCTAGCCAGCCAATTTATCCTGAGAAAAATAAACAGTCTGTGCCTCATGCAATATCTTTTTAAACATTATAAAAACTGAAACTCAATCACTGTAACTTTTCTAGTTACCAGTTTAAAAAAAATAGCAACTCTCTTTCTTCTCTAACCTAATGACTCTCTAATATGTTTAACTACAAGTATTTTTTTATTACAGTGTTCCCTCGATTTTCACGGGGGATGCGTTCCAAGATTGCCTGCGAAAGTCAAATTTCCGCGAAGTACAGATGCGGAAGTAAATACACTATTTTTGGCTATGAACAGTATCCCAAGCCTTCCCTTAACACTTTAAACCCCTAAATTACAATTTCCCATCCCCCTAGCAACCATTTAGATTATTACTCACCATGTTTATTTATTAAAGTTTATTTTAAAAAATGTTTTTTAAAGGCAGACAAAAGTTTGGCAATGACATATGACGTCATCGGGCAGGAAAAACCGTGGTATAGAGGGAAAAACCGCAAAGTATTTTTTAATTAATATTTTTGAAAAACCGTGGTATAAACGTTCCGCGAAGTTCGATGCCGCAAAAATCGAGGGAACACTGTACTGTATTTTTTATTACTTCTTTCTTAGACAATGGCAGATAGTTACCTAGGGAGGTTACCAAGGCAAAGCTGTGATCTTGGATTATTTTGAGACCCTGCACATAAAATGTACAACAAAACAAATATGTTGCATTCAAAGTGTTGGTTATGACCTATAAAGCCCTTCATGGCACCGGGCCAGGTTATCTCTGGGACCGCCTTCTGCCGCACGAATCCCAGCGACCAATTAGTTCCCACAGAGTGGGCCTTCTCTGGGTCCTGTCAAGTAAACAATGTCGTTTGACGGGACCCAGGGGAAGAGCCTTCTCTGTGGTGGCCCCGGCCCTCTGGAACCAACTCCCCCCAGAGATTAGAATAGCCCCCACCCTTCTTGCCTTTCGTAAGCTTCTTAAAACCCACCTCTGCCGCCAAGCACGGGGGAACTGAGATATTCTTCCCACCCTAGGCTTCTACAATTTATGCATGGTATGTTTGTATGTATGATTGGTTTTAAAACAAGGGTTTTTAGCTGCTTTAGTATTGGATTGTCGCATGTTGTTTTTACCACTGTTGTTAGCCGCCTCGAGTCTACGGAGAGGGGCGGCATACAAATCCAGTAAGTAAGTAAATAAATAAATAAATAAATAAATAAATAAATGACTAAGTTGTAAGAATGAGGCAACGCTACAAATCTTGCTTGATCTATTTTGTAAATCCCCATGAATTAACAGTGATTTAAAGTTTAAAGATTGGGAACTGCTATTAAACCAGTGGTTTAAAAACTGTTTTTTGAATGCTAATCTAAAATATTGATTGACGTTGCTTAGATTTCAATTAATACCACTTGTCAAATAATAATTGAAATGTTTACTGAATGTAGATGCAATATCTTAACATTTAATTTGTGTGTGTGTGTGTGAATTTTACTAGACTTAACTCTTGGATGAGCATCTCCAGGTCTGTATTTCAGGATAATACATAATAACTGTCTTTTTCAAGAGCTTCGGAAATATTGGCAATAATGAACTGAATTATTCTGAATTCTGTGCCTAAAAGTTACAACAATTAATCAGTTGAAAGGCTTGCCTCCAGAAGTTGTGGATGTCCCAACAGTGGAGATTTTAAAGTTATGTAAAGTTTATTCAGAGAGGTTCCTTTCTTTTCTTAGTATAATGTTAAATCAGTTTTTCATTCAAAGTCATCCCAAAGGAAAGCTCTTACAATGCCATACAAAATGACAAACATTTAGAGCCATGTAAAGAATTTGTGTAAAAGAATGCCAGAACAGCGAGACAAATATAGTCAGTACACAACACGGTTGTTTTTGTTGTTGTTGTTAATGTCAAAAGATGACTAGGCTTAGCAGACACCGTAAAATAATTCTTTTGCGTGAGATGATCTTATGTGTTATTTAAAAGGCTTCAGTCTGAGAAGCAGCTTGCCCTTGAAATTAGTAATAGACAATACAATTTAATTCCTGCTCCAGTTTGTTTTTAATCATTCTTAAGTAATTCCACCCAGAACTGTGGGCAGTCGGGTAATGTATTAATTTAATAACTTTTTGTTATGTCTGTCCCGGTTTTGATCATGGGAACATCTATATGCATTTAATTACTTTTTTAAAAAATGTTTATCTCAATGATTTTTTTTTTAAAGGAAAAGAGAAGGGAAGACATTTCTAAATGTTTATTTTCTCAATATCTGAATAAGTAAACACAAAGTTTGTTTTCTGTTTTGTTTTTGGGTTTTTTATTTTTTGCAACTGAGCGCTGTAGAAATGGCAGTAATGAATAATGCATCAAATAAATACAGTACATGAAAACATATCCTATAAATGAAAACATATCCAGAACAATGGTGGAAAAGTGTAAATATCAATGGATTTCCATTCCAGGTTTACATGTTATTTATTTATTTTATTTATTTATTCATTTGTCCAATACACAATACATACGGAAGAGAATAGACATGAAGTAATATATATAAAGATAATATGTAAAAATAGAGGAGAAGATATATGAAAGGAAGAAAATATATATGATATATGAGATAAAGGAAAGACAATTGGACAGGGGACGATAGGCACATCAGTGCACTTATGTACGCCCCTTACTGACCTCTTAGGAACCTGGAGAGGTCAATCGTGGATAGTTTATAGACATGCCATTTCAATCTGTTCCTGTCAAAGTTTCCCAAATCTGGTTCTTCTATCAATGTCCACCGATAACAATCTAATACAATCTTATTTTCTTAGAAATAAATCCTGTTAATTTACTTCCGTGGTCACGTGGAACCTCTGCAAATTATAATGCCAATATATCCGGATGTTGGGAAGGCCAAGGTTTAGAACTGCAGTCTTAAGTGGGTTTATTCTTTCTTCAAACAACCATTTGACTGGGATGGTGTAAGGATTAGATACAGGGGGCTCCAACTAGTGATGGGCTCCTATGAGTACGGTCAGGTACACAGAACTGGTGGAAAAAGTTTGGTCAAGTACGCAGAACCGGGAGAAAAAAATTTGATTTTTTTTCCTTCTTTGTTTCCCTTCTGGGTTCTCGGTATGTTTTTCCTAACGCGGTAAATGAGGTTGAATGTGTATATTTTTAGAAGAGCTGTGCGTGTGTATGTGTGTGTACATACACAAATAGTTTATATAGCAGATAATGTATATTTTTGAGTGCCTAGGTGTAATATGTAGGTACACATATGGCATATACAGTGATACCTCGTCTTACAAACGCCTCGTCATACAAACTTTTCGAGATACAAACCTGGGGTTTAAGATTTTTTTGCCTCTTCTTACAAACTATTTTCACCTTACAAACCCAACGCCACTGCTGGGATGCCCCGCCTCCGGACTTCTGTTGCCAGTGAAGCACCCATTTTTGCACTGCTGGGATTACCTTGAGGCTCTCCTCCATGGGAAACCCCACCTCCAGACTTCCGTGTTTTTGTGGTGATGCAGGGGAATCCCAGCAGCACAAAAACAGGCGCTTTGCTGGCAATGGAAGTCCGGAGGTGGGGTTTCCCAGCGAGGGGAAATTGCAGCATCGCAAAAACACAGAGGTCCAGAGGTGGGGTTTTGAGGACTTCGGTGTTTTTGCATTGCTGCAATTTCACTGATGCTCCCTTCGCTGGGAATGCTGGAATTCCCCTGCAGCATCACAAAAGCACAGAAGTCTGGAGGTGGGGTTTCCCATGGAGGGGAGCCTTAGGGAAATCCCAGCAGCGCAAAAAAAGACGCTTCGGCTGGCAAAAGGGGTGAATTTTGGGCTTGCACGCATAGTTACAATTCATGCTTGATTGATGGACCTTTTTAATTAATGCACAATTCTTTTTATTTTATTTTAAAAGCTTTTATTGAACATTCATAAAAAGAAACAATGGTACATACAGAAAATAGAGAGATATCTTAGTCTCTCTTTCCTTGCTTATTTTACTTTATATACAATTTTACATCTTATGCGGTTTTTCATATTGATATATTTCTTGCTTTTCTAACCTAATTCTATGTTCATATGTACCGTATATACTCGAGTATAAGTAGAGATTTTCTGCACAAAAAATGTGCCGAAAAATCCAGCCTCGACTTATACTAAAGTCACTGACTTTCACTGACCTGAAAACGGCCCTGCAGCATTTTCCAAAGCTCCACAGTTCCGATGTGAAAGGCAGGAAGGAAAGAAACCTCATGGCTGGCAACACTAGGTTTTTTCTTCTTCTTCATGGCAATACCCCTGAGCTACCTGATTAGCAGCAGGCTGAACCAATCACAGATCCTCCTCTATACAGAAAGGAGGCACTGAGAGAGCTATCTGATTGGCAGCAGGCTGTAACAATCACAGCTCCTCCTCTACAGGAAGCACTGGGGGAAGGGGCGGGAGGGTTGAAGAGTCTTTCAGAAGGAAGGAACCATGGCTTCCTCTCCTAATCAAGCCAACAACAATATTTTACAAGTAAATAAAATGTACAAGTAAAATGTAAGTTACCCATTTAAATTTGATTAACAGGATTTGTTATTTTGTAAGAAATGGTTGCTTCAAGTGGGGATAATTCTGTGTAATTAAACTTTTTCTTCCAACTATACTTATACCCAAGAGGATTGCTGATGCTGACTTGTTTAAAACAATACAAAGGTTAGGATAATATTATTAATACAGTGGTACCTCAAAATACGAACCCCTCGTCTTACGAACAACCCGAGATACGAACCCGGGGTTCAGAAAAATGTTGCCTCTTCTTACGAACTTTTTTCGTGTTACGAACGGCAAACCCGAACTTCCGGGTTCGGCGTTCGGGAGGCTGCTGGGAAGCCCCGCAGCCCGGCTGTCACCTTTTAAAACAGCCAGGGGGCTTCCCAGTTGCCTCCCGGAGCCAAACCCGGAAGTTCGGGTTTGGCGTTCGGCTTGGAGAGGCTGCTGGGAAGCCACCCGGCTGTTTTAAAATGTGACAGCCGGGCTGCGGGGCTTCTCGGCGGCAGCGGCAGGTACGTAAGACGGAAAACGTTCAGGAGGCCGCTTTGGGTTTTTGGCTGGGAGGGAGGGCAGGAGGTCCGACGCTGGGGGAGGGAGTCAGGAAGGTCCTCTTGCTCCCCCCCTCAGCGAAAAACACAAAGACGGTCTGCCATCGCATGACAGGCAGGGCGGAGCAGCGTGGAGCAAAGGGAGTATGAAACCGCCAGCAGCTTCAGTTTCCCATTGCTCCGCGGGTGGCGGCAGACCGCCTTTGTATTTTTGGCTGGGGGGGAAAGCAGGAGGCGCAGGATCAGGCCGGCGGCGGGCACGGGAGAGGCAACAGGTCTGCATCCTGGGCGGGTGGGCGGGCCGCGGGCGAGGAGGCGCGACCGAGCGGGCCGGCTCAGGCTCTGGCTAGGACGGGGCGGGCAGCGGATGGGCGCGGCAGCGAGGGTGCGGCTGACTCGGGGCTGGCGGTGCCTGACGCAGTGGGGAACAACAGCGTGGGAGGCAGGAGAGGACCAGGCAACCGGAGCAGCGTTGTCGCTGCTCCCGGCTTGGCTTGCCTGGCCGCCTTGGCTTCCCTGGCCGCCTGGCGCTGCGATCTTCCAATCTTCCCTTGGCGATCTTCTGATCTTCCCTGGCTTCCCTGGCCGCCTGGTGCTGCGATCAGAAGATCGCAGCGCCAGGCGGCCAGGGAAGCGGCCAGGGAAGCGGCCAGGGAAGCCAAGGGAACATCGGAAGATCGCAGCGCCAGGCGGCCAGGGAAGCCAAGGGAAGATCGCCAAGGAAAATGCCCAGCCCAGCCCCCCCTCCGGAGGCGTTTTCCTGGAAGGAATGCCATCCACCACCGAGCTTTTCGTAATCTGTTTAAATTTCCTTCACTCCCCCCCCCCAACATTCCCCGCCTTGCCTCGCTTGACTGGCCAGAGGACATGACATTCACCGTCTCCCGTGCCTCCTTTGGCTTTGCGATTGGACGCGCCTGCCGCCGCTCTGCCCAATCGCAAAACCAAAGAGGCACGGGAGGCGGTGAATGTCATGTCCTCTGGCCAGTCAAGCGAGGCAAGGCGGGGAATGTTGGGGGAGTGAAGGAAATTTAAACAGATTACGAAAAGCTCGGTGGTGGTGATTGCACTCCTTTTAGGAAAACGCCTCCACGGGGGCTGGGCTGGGCATTTTCCTGGAAGGAATGCCATCCACCACCGAGCTTTTCATAATCTGTTTAAATTTTCTTCACTCCCCCAACATTCCCCGCCTTGCCTCGCTTGACTGGCCAGAGGACATGACATTCACCGCCTCCCATGCCTCCTTTGGCTTTGCGATTGGATGCGCCTCCCGCCGCTCTGCCCAATCGCAAAGCCAAAGGAGGCATGGGAGGCGGTGAATGTCATGTCCTCTGGCCAGTCAAGCGAGGCAAGGCGGGGAATGTTGGGGGAGTGAAGGAAATTTAAACAGATTACGAAAAGCTCGGTGGTGGTGATTGCACTCCTTTTAGAAAAACGCCTCCAAGGGGGCTGGACTGGGCATTTTCCTGGAAGGAATGCCATCCACTACCGAGCTTTTCGTAATCTGTTTAAATTTCCTTCACTCCCCCAACATTCCCCGCCTTGCCTCGCTTGACTGGCCAGAGGACATGACATTCACCGCCTCCCGTGCCTCCTTTGGCTTTGCGATTGGACGCGCCTCCCGCCGCTCTGCCCAATCGGAAAGCCAAACGAGGCACGGGAGGCAGTGAATGTCATGTCCTCTGGCCAGTCAAGCGAGGCAAGGCGGGGAATGTTGGGGGAGTGAAGGAAATTTAAACAGATTACGAAAAGCTCGGTGGTGGATGGCATTCCTTCCAGGAAAACGCCCAGTCCAGCCCCCGTGATTGGCCAGAGGACATGACATTCACCGCCTCTTGTGCCTCCTTTGGCTTTGCGATTGGGCAGAGCGGCGGGAGGCGCGTCCATAGGCTTGGTCGGGTCGCCGCATCACCCTCCCTTCGCCAACCCTTTGGCGGTCACCGGTGGGCTTAGGGTGCCTCGGTACCGACTTCGCTGCCCCTTCCCGAGCCCAGCCCCGTGACATTCGCTTTCCTCCCGCCGGCAGCCGAGACTTATCATGGGCTCCTTCGCAACCTCGGAGAGCTTCCAGGGCATGAAAGCTCACGAAAACCAGGAAGTTCTCCGTGGTTGCGAAGGAGCCCACGATCAGTCAACTGCGGGCGGGAGGAAAGCAAATGCCAAGGGGCTGGGCTCGGCTCCCCCCTCGGCTCTCCGCCTTACCAGCCCCGCCACGGAAGGCTCCATTCTGTTCCCTGAATAGAGACCGCCGGCTGCTCAATCGGGCCGGCAGGGAACAGAATGGAGCCTTCCGCGGCAGGGCTGGTAACGGGGGGAGCCGAGCCCAGCCCCGTGACATTCGCTTTCCTCCCGCCCGCAGCCGAGACTGATCGTGGGCTCCTTCGCAACCTCGGAGAGCTTCCAGGGCATGAAAGCTCACGAAAACCAGGAAGCTCTCCGAGGTTGCGAAAGAGCCCATGATCAGTCAACTGCAGGCGGGAGGAAAGCAAATGCCAAGGGGCTGGGCTCGGCTCCCCCCTCGGCTCCCCCCCTTACCAGCCCCACCGCGGAAGGCTCCATTCTGTTCCCTGCCGGCCCGATTGAGCGGCCGGCGGTCTCCATTCAGGGAACAGAATGGAGCCTTCCACGGCGGGGCTGGTAAGGGGGGGGAGCCGAGGGGGGAGCCGAGCCCAGCCCCGTGGCATTCGCTTTCCTCCCGCCCGCAGCCGACTGATCGTGGGCTCCTTCGCAACCTCGGAGAGCTTCCTGGTTTTCGTGAGCTTTCATGCCCTGGAAGCTCTCCGAGGTTGCGAAGGAGCCCACGATCAGTCGGCTGCGGGTGGGAGGAAGGCGAATCCCCCGTGGGCTCCGTTACATCTTCCGCTGCCAGCCAGGCCATGCTGGCGGCAGCGGAACAATCGCCTTCCTCCCGCCCGCAGCCGACTGACCGTGGGCTCCTTCCCGAGCTCCCTCCCTGAGCCTCCCGTTCTCTCTCTCCCCCCCCTCGCCCCTTCGCCTCCCTGTGTTCCTAGGAGAAGTGCTGGGGATTGAGGCAAGACAGACCTTCTGCTCCTCACCAGCACTTCTCCTAGGAACACAGGGGGGCGAAGGGGCGAGGGGGCGGAGAGAGAACGGGAAGCTCAGCATTCCGTCAGCCGCAGCGCTGGCTGTCAACTTTTCTTTTTAAAACTGGGCAGGAACTGACTTGCCTCCCCAGTGCTAAAAAGAAAAGTTGACAGCCAGCGCTGCGACTGACGGAATGCTGAGCCTCCCGTTCTCCCCCCCCACCTTGCCCCTTCCGGTTTCGGCGTTCGGGAGACCGCTGGGTTCCCAGCTGTCTCCGAACGCCAAACACCAAAGCCGAACTTCCGCGTTCGGCTTCAGGAGACAGCTGGGAAGCGGCGCGGCTCTTTTAAAAGATGACAGCCGGCCTGGGGGGCTTCCCAGCACCCCTGAACCCTGTGCTGGGAAGCCCCCCAGGCCGGCTGTCACCTTTTAAAACAGCCGCGCCGCTTCCCAGCAGTCGCGGAAAGCCGTTTTTTTGCGGGGGGTTTTTTGGTTGCACGGATTCATTGACTTTACATTGTTTCCTATGGGAAACAATGTTTCGTCTTACGAACCTTTCGTCTTACGAACCTCCCCCCGGTACCAATTAAGTTCGTATCTTAAGGTACCACTGTAGTATGAATTTTGTCATTAATCATTTGTTCTACATAATTAATATGAATAGATTTACCTTTTTTAAGAGTATGGTTTCTCCTTATGCAAGATAAATATCATGTAGAAGAAAGATTTTACTATTAAAAAAATAAATTTTTAATTGGTTTTTGAATTTTATTTATTTTGTTTTTCTTCTGAGCTCTAGCATTTTGGGAGTTGCTTGGTCTTTCATTTCCCAATGAAAACTGTAGTTAAGCCTGTCCTTGTGTTGTGCAAGTAAGGAGTTTTCATCATATCTTCTGACAGTTAGTTGGTGTCCATGGATTTATATTGCCATATAAATTGGCAATACTGTACCTTAATAAGCTGTGGGCAAGGCTGTACTTCCTATTAATTGTCCTATTTTTCCTAATCATTGTGTAATACCATCAATGGGCAGTAAAGCGTATAGATTCAACTCAAATCAACTTATTTATTTTTTAAAAATTTTATTTTATATGACTTACAAACATTTAGACATCAAACAATACAACATTAAACATTTACACTTGATATATTTACAAAATTTATTTTTTTTAACAATTCTATTTACTATACCTTTTTCTTAATTTCCACCCAGTTGTAAATTTTTTCCCACACTTTGTAATAGTCCTTATTTTGTTGGTTTTGAATTTCGTATGTTAATTTGCTAAATTTGGGGCAGTGTAATATTTTTTTAATTACCGTTTCTTTGTTTGGAATCTTATCTTGTTTCCAGACGTGCATATGCTAATCTTGCAGCAGTAAGTAAGTGATTTATTAAGTAGTAGTTTTCTTTGCTATGTTTGCCTCTAATTATGCCTAATAAATACATTTCCGGTTTTATTTCAATTTTATAGCCCAATATTTCTTCCATCCATGCCCTAATTTGAATCCAAATTTTTTTTGCTTCGTTACATTGCCACCATATGTGGTAGTATGTTCCCACTTCTTTTTTACACTTCCAACATTTGTTACTAATGTTTACATTCATTTTGGCTAGGCGCGCTGGCGCATAATGCCATCAGAAGAACATTTTATAAAGATTTTCTTTATATGATGTTGACAAAGTCATCTTATAGTTAACTGACCATAGTTTTCCCCAGTCTTCTACCTGAATTGCATATCCCAAATCAACTTATTATTACAGTCAATTTACACAGTACAGTAGTCCCTCGCTATACCGCGCTTCACCTACTGCGGCTTCACTTCATTGCGGGTTTTCAAGGAATATTAATGAGAAAAATCATTCATGGATCTTCACTGGTTCGCGGGTTTCTGAGGAAGTCGATCGGCAGATTTAAACAGCCCGCCGAACTCAATCGGCAGGTTTTTTTTAAAAAAAAAATCTAAAATTGTAAATACTGTATTTAAATACTGTATCTAAAATAAATACTGTGTGGGAAGGGTTTATAAACACTTAAAACAATGAAAACTTACCAAACAATTACAATATAAATACTTAAATAAGTACTATCAGTCGATAAATTCCCCATCGTGGATTTCACCTATCGCGGTCGGGTCTGGAACGTAACACCAGCGATAGGTGAGGGGCTACTGTACAGCTTTAATGCATCTTTTTGAATTTGAGTCTGCAATACCCAATTCAGCCACTAGGGGAAATAGATTCACTACATTGCTCCGTTTCCCAATGAACCTGCAATACCTCAGTGAGCCACCGGAGGACAGTATGTTCAATACATTGTATTTTATTCCGGATTGTGGGATCACAGCCCACCAAACAGTAATTTCTCCATCTATCAAAAGCATCTCAGAAGTCATCAGTGACTTCGTATAATTGGTGGCAGCCAAATACTGAGACCCCTTTATAAATTCACAAACCATTCATCCATAATTTCATCTGGGAAAATATAGACATTTTAGACCAATGCAGATCTGCTACCAGGTGTAAGAGTTACTGTCCATTGTGCAGTGGCTCCCTGGGATGTCTGGGTGTCATACATAGTGCTATAAATTATTTCAGGTTATTTGAGGGACTGTCTGTCTTCCATGGTTTCTGTTCTCAACAGAAATGGTGTTGTGTAGGAGAGGAAGGGATGGGGCAGAGTAAAATATAGAATCTGTACTTTGCCACAAGAGATCCATGTCCAAACCCCCTTGAATTCCACTGACCTTTATCTTCTGCCAATTTAGTGCTTCTTGCTAGTTGAGAAGATTATTGTACATAAGACTTCAATTAATTGTTTATGCTGCAATCTACACAAATGATCCCGATTCTTTGCACCTGGTGTTGCAATCAAATTTATTTTAAGCAATGACATCAGATGTATCCAGTGAAGGGCTACCAAATTTTTTACTATCGCACTGTGGGTGTGGCTTATGCATTTTCTTTCCACATCTTTCAGTACAAATTGGGTGCTTTGGGGTGTGTTCTCTCGGGCTCTCTGGTAGACTCCTCCAAAAAATTCACAGGTACAAATTTCAGACACACACACACACGTTTGAAAATTCAAAACAATGTTCTTTATAATGAAAAGTCACTTAACCTAAGCCCTCTTTTGGTATAGCAAAGAGCACTTGTCTCCAAACCAACTGGTAATTTGTACAAGTCCCTTATCAGTTCTGTGATACTTAGGTTGCAGCTGTGAGGCAATTCAGTCCTTCTTTCACAAAGTGAAATACACTTTGCTCTGGTTTAGTTTCAAAGCGGGGAAAAATCAGCACACAAAAGGTCCAAGTCAGTAAAGCAGGCACGAAACACAACGATCAGATAATCCTCCACAATGGCCAAACCCACAGGCTGGTATTTATAGCAGCCTCACTAATTACCAGAGCCCCACCCAACCACAGGTGGCCTCATTTTCTTTGATAATAATCTCTCAGTTGTTGTTGCCTATGCATCGCTCTCCGTATGTTTGGCTGTATCATTAACTCTTGTTCCGAATGCAAGGAGGAGCTAGATAATTGATCACCTTCTGAGCTGTCTGCCACACTCTCCTCCTCCCTGTCACTCATGTCTTCTTGGTCAAAGGAGTCTTCATCAGCAGATTCCACCGGGGGCAAAACAGGCCTGCAGCATTTGGATGTCTCCCCCACATCCGCAGTCCTTGGGGCAGGAGCTGGGCAGAACTAACCACAACAGGGTGGAGTTCCATTTTTGCTACCCACTGCGTCCCCCCACCCCCAGTCCGGGCAATAGCCCATCCCTGGATGCATCCCAGGAAGTCGGTCTTCTCTGTCATAATGTCTGTTACAGGAACCATCACCTTATGAAAGCAGGTTGCAACGCCTTGGTCTCTTCAGCCTTGAAAGACGGCGTTTAAGGGGTAACTTGATCAAAGTGTATAATATCATGCATGGGATAGAAAAGGTGGATAGAGAAAAATTATTTTCTCTATCACACAATACTAGGACGAGGGGGCACTCCCTAAAGCTCATAGGTAAGAAAGCGAGGAAAAATCAAGGGAAATATTTCTTCACCCAGAGGGTCACTGGTTTATGGAATTCACTTCCAGAAGAGGTCATGACAGCCTGGATGGCTTCAAGGCAGGATTAGACAGATTCATGGATGCCAAGTGTATCGGTGGTTATGGAAATGGATGTCCAAGTGCCGCCTCTATGGTGGTTGAGGCAGGCAGGATTCCCTTGGGTACCATTTGTTGAGGGTCAAGGGAAAGGGAGGGTTTTGCCTTCTCTTTCTGCTCAAGATCCCCATGGACAATTGGTGGCCCCCTGTGTGACACAGAATGCTGGACTCGATGGGCTTTGGCCCGATTCAGCATGGCTCTTCTTATGTTCTATGTTCTTATCACACCACCCAAGTTCTGAATGGCCGAGCTTGACTGGCCTTTCTTAAGGTGGTGGAAACCTGGTTCTTCCCCATCCCCAGGAATAAGATTTTGTGGTGAGCCCATCTGGTTGTTTTGATTTGAGTGTTGCTCAGTGATGATGAATTGGGCTGTTTTTTATTCTATGCCCAGAATCTTGTGACAATATACATTCATATAGTCCAGTATTGGGTCCCTACCAGTACGGAAAAGGATGGGGCAGTGGTAGCAAACGGTGAGCTGTGCATGCAGTTTCGCTTATCCTGCATGTGCGCCCGTACAGCCCAGCCTGTTTATGCTTCTTTGCATGCGCAGGAAGCAAAATCTTCCAAGAGGATGTACACATATACACATGAGATTTCTGTGATTTTTTTGCTTCTGCACATGCATGAAAGCAAAAATATCTCCAAAATCTCACACGTCCCCTCGTGATATTTTGCCTCCTGCTCATGTGCAGAAGCAAGAACACACTGGGGCACATGCGCACGCATGCAGGAGCACCGAAGCTGCCTGCACATTGTACTGGTAGCAGCAGTAAGAGCAATCTGCCTCTGATATCGTCATATACAGTGATACCTCGTTGTATGAACCCCTCATCATACGAACTTTTTGAGATACGAACCCGGGGTTTAAGATTTTTTTGCTTCTTCTTCCGAACTTGTTCTGTCGGGCTCTCTGGTAGACTTCTCCCAAAAATTCACAGGTACAAATTTCAGACACAGACATGTTTGAAAATTCAAAACAATGTTCTTTATAATGAAAATTCAATGAAACCAAGCCCTCTTTTGGTATAGCAAAGAGCACTTGTCTCCAAACCAACTGGTAATTTGTACAAGTCCCTTATCAGTTCTGTGATACTTAGCTTGCAGCTGTGAGGCAATTCACAGTCCTTCTTCTTTCATAAAGTGAAACACACTTTGCTCTGGTTTAGTTTCAAAGCGGAGAAAAATCAGCACACAAAGTTCGAAGTCAGCAAAGCAGGCACGAAACACCAGGATCAGATAATCTTCCAGAATGGCCAAACCCACAGGCTGGTATTTATAGCAGCCTCACTAATTACCAGAGCCCCACCCAACCACAGGTGGCCTCAGTCCTTGGGGCAGGAGCTGGGCCAGAGCTAATCACAACAGAACTATTTTCACCTTACGAACCCGCCGCTGCCACTGGGATGCCCCGCCTCCTGACTTCCATTGCCAGCTGAAGTTCCTGTTTTCGTGCTGGTGGGATTCCCTCTATGGGAAACCCCACCTCTGGATTTTGCGATGCTGCAGGCGAATCCCAGCAGGGGAATCCCACCAGCGTGAAAACGGGCACTTTGGCTGGCAACGGAAGTCCGGAGGTAGGGTTTCCCAACAAGGGAAGCTTCAGTGATGCTGCGATCCCAAAAACGTGGAAGTCCAGAGGTGGGGTTTCCCATGGAGGGGAGCCTCAGGGGAATCCCACCAATGTGAAAAAGGGCGCTTCGGCTGGCAAAAGGGGTGAATTTTGGGCTTGCACGCATTAATCACTTTTCCTTTTTAAAAAAAATTATAAACTTTATTAATTTTCAATAAAAAATAGAATAGAATAGAATAGAATTTTTATTGGCCAAGTGCGATTGGACACACAAGGAATTTGTCTTGGTGCATATGCTCTCAGCGTACATAAAATAAAATACAGTGATCCCTCGATTATCGCGAGGGTTCCGTTCCAAGACCCCTCGCGATAATCGATTTCTTGCGATGTAGCGGTGCGGAAGTAAAAACACCATCTGCGCATGCGCGTCCTGTTTTCCATGGCCGCGCATGTGCAGATGGTGGGGAGACGGCAGTTCGGAGGCTGGCAATGGTTGTTTTTCATGCCGGCCACCCCCCCCCCAGCGCCTCCGGACTCCTCGCCGCTACCCCCCACCCGATTCTCCCCTCCCATCCCTCCCTCCTTAGAACGTGGATTTTTCACCCTCTCAAGTTGCTAGTTCTGAGTAAGAACACTTCCCCCACTTCTGATTTTCAATTCCATTTAGAACCTGGATGTTTTGCCATCTCAAGTTGCTAGTTCTGAGTGAGAACACTGTCGGGATGGAGAGACCCCCTTACCTTAGACAAGGCGCTCAGCCCGTGAGGAGTGAGCCGGGAGCTTCCAGAGGAGATGGGTATTGAAGTACAGACAAAGCATGTTCAAATGAACAATTAGTTTTTATTAGAAAAGTATAAAAACAATAAAAGTCTGAAGAGACATAAAAAGCACATCCTCTGGCTAAGGATGTACGGAGGAAAAGATGTCTCCTAATTAAGGACCGCCCTTCTTCTTCAAGAAGAGACAGGATGTGAGCAAACAGGTTACATCACACAGGAGGAGCTATCTTACTAGACAGAATTAACTCTCTAACTACTGGATGTTTCTCAATGTCGTTGGGGGCTGGCAATTTCCAGCGCGACACCCCTTCTTTGTCAGTCATCAGAGACAAGAGGGACATCAGGACATCAAGACATCAATTCACTTAAGGCACAATTTGTTGGTGAGGTATTCATGTTGATCAGCTGGCAATGGCTTATTCAGCAAGTCAGCGATCTGCTCAGTAGTAGCCACATACTGAAATTTCACGAAACCATCTTTCACCTTCTCTCGGATATTTTGATACCGAATGTGAATGTGCCGTGAACGAGCTCCAACAAATTCAGCTTCAGCAATGAATGCAACTGAAATATTATCCTCCATAATAACAATTGGTGTCATAGGACCTTTCCAAATACTATCAATGAGAGGAAAAAGAGACATTAATGCATTACAGCAATCAGAAACACATGCATATTCAGATTCAGTTGAAGAGCAAGAAATAAACTTCTGCTGCCTAACTTTCCAAAAGAAAGGACAACCATTTAAAAACATGATATAACCAGAAGTACTTTTTCGTGTTTCTGTGTCACTTGCCCAGTCAGCATCAGCATAACAAATCACTTCAGGATACCCAACATGATCTGGCTCAAGGTACAGCTTCTTGCCTTTCGTGAGCTTCATGTATTTGAGCAGCTTCTTTATGCAAGACCAATGAAACGTGGTAGCCTTTCCAACGTATCTGGACAGTAGATTCACACTCAGTGAAATGTCAGGTCTCGTCCAGCTGCTGATGTACAATAGCGATCCAATCACTGACCGGTACAATGTTTTGTTCTCAAAATCAGGATACTCTTCTCGGGTTAACCTGTAAAAGTCAGTTTGCATAGGAGAACGACAAGTATGCGCATCAGACATGTTACAATTTTGCAAAAGCTGGTCAACCTTACTTTCTTGTGAAAGAGAGAACCCCTTCTCAGTTTTCTCAAACTGAACACCTAGATAATCATTGATATGCCCTAGGCTTTTCAAGGTGAAATGTTTCTCAAGGCCCTTAGCAAAAGTTTGACTAGTGCTTTCATTGAGACCCACATAAACAATATCATCAACATAAACAAGAACAATTTCATAAGTCTTACCTTGCCCTTTTGTGAACACGCATCCATCAGATTCGGACTTAATAAAGCCCATTGAATTTAGCTTTTGGGATAATAATTTGTACCAGCAGAGGGCGCTCTGCTTGAGGCCGTATAAAGACTTGCTCAGAGACCAAACCTCTCCTTCTCGGTTCTGGAATCCAGGAGCACCCTTGACGTAGATCTCTTCATTCAGATCAGCGTTCAAATAGGCAGTCTCTACATCGAACTGAAAAACCTCTAAACCCAAAGCAATGGCAGTGATTAGGGCAATCTTGACACTTTCATTTCTGACTGTGGGTGAGTATGTGTCTGTGTAGTCTTCCGGATAAACTTGAGAGAATCCTTGAGCTACGAGTCTAGCTTTATACAGCTTTTCCTCATTAGGCTTTTGTTTGACTTTATACACCCAGCGTGTGCCAATGACTTTCTTCTTGCTAGGAGGCTCCACCTTCTGGAACACATTAAGTTTCTTTAAACAGTCCAGTTCGTGTTCCATAGCCTCATGCCATTTTTCTTGTTCAGAGTCAGGCAAAAGTTTGATCTGGTGAAAATGATCAGGTGGAAGTGTAAGATTGTTACACATGAAAAGATAAGGAGAGTCAGATACTTGCTGTGCAAATCTCTTTGGAGGAGTTCCTTTGGTAGTTCTCTTGGAACGTCTGGGAACGCTGGTCCATCCTTCATCATCATCTCCGCCTTCAAGTTCATCACCAGAGGTTTCCTCGGCAACTGTCGAAGGCTGTTCATCATCTGGAACATCAGGAATATCTGGCACAGATCCCTGGGCATCAGGAGTCTGGACACTTTCCTTAGGAAAATAAACTGAAGTATCATTACTATGTATACTGGACCAATTTGTGTCTTCCTCAAATTTGGCTGAATTAGAAATGTAAACTCTGTGATGAGAGTCAGCAAATTTGTGGTACTTGGAGACTTCATCAAAGCCGATGAATCTCATTCTTTCTGACACAGGACCTCCTTTTCTTCTCTGTTCAACTGGAATGTTAACAGTGGCATAACAACCAAAAATGTAAATATTTTGAATGTCAGGTTTCTTGCCATGGAGCAAGTAATAAGGAGCGTCTTGAATGACGCTACTCCATGTTCTGTTAACAATGTAATTAGCATACCTTAATGCTTCGCCCCAGTATGAAAAGTCCACGTTTGCATCCTCAATGAGACAACGAAACATTGTCTGCAGAATCCCGTTCCTGCGTTCGCACACACCATTCTGCTGTGGCGTCCTGGGTGATGAGGTCTGCTGGCGGATTCCATTCCTGGCCATCCATCCTTGGAACTGTTGCGACATAAATTCGCCTCCACAATCACTTTGAATCCGCTTGATCCAGACGTCGTGTTGGGTGAGTATCTCTGCAGCAAAGCCTTTAAAAGCCTCAAACGCCTCTGATTTTTGTTTTAAAAGAAAAACATAGCCAAATCGTGAGTAACTGTCAACCACAGTTAAGAAATACTTACGTTTACCAACAGTAGGCCGAAATGGACCGACAACGTCGGTATGGACCAATTCAAAGATGCGTGTACACAGCCGGACAGCAA
Source organism: Erythrolamprus reginae (assembly GCF_031021105.1). Taxonomy (NCBI): domain Eukaryota; kingdom Metazoa; phylum Chordata; class Lepidosauria; order Squamata; family Dipsadidae; genus Erythrolamprus; species Erythrolamprus reginae. Next base: position 27,321,121 of record NC_091960.1, on the reverse strand, counting down.
TTTTGGGGACTGGGGAGTGCCGGGACTTCGCGGAGTTACAAATTTTACAATCTAGGTAAACCTTGCAAGCCCCATCAATTGTGAAACCATCAACATATTGAGACATCTTTGCTAAGACGGGGTAAGAAGCATGCCCCAAGCGACGATGCCATCTGTGAATGCACCTGGAATGAAAATATTTATTTGTTAACATATGTTTAACATTTTTAACAGCATTAGGAACCTCAGGGGTTTCATTGGTTTTAGGAACCTTTGAACTAGCGGTGGCACCAGGGTTTCTCTCTGGACCTGTGCATACGCCCTTTGGAACGCTTATACTTACACTACCTTTGCTGGCAGGTTTGGGTTGCAAATAAAAGACACCTTTGATGGGGATGGCAGTAGCAAGAAGTTTGCCATCCTTGATAATGTTGGTGTCAACAAGTTCATAGTTTATTACAACCTTCAATTCTTCTCTCAGGCAATATCCACTAAGGATGTTGTTCTTGGCAGTTGGAACGTAGAAAACATTTGAGATAAGGGAGTCCAGTTCTTTGACGAAGACTTTTCCTTTTCCTTCCACCTTGGAACGTAGATCACCAACTCCAAACACTTCCTTGACATCTGTCGGGTGTAGCTCACTGAAGGATTCCTTCCGGTACGCGATGTGTGCCGCTGCTCCACTGTCTAGGGTCCATAACTCACGAATGTCGTAGAGTGGACTCTTGTCAGGAACAATGCTGAGGTGGATGGTACCAACATAAGTAGGTTTCTCATCTTTGGAGTCTTTGGGAGTTGACTTTGCAGCTCCAGAACTCTTTCCTCTGGATCCTTTCTTGTGTGCGCCTTTAGGCTGGGTTGGATAAGGTGGATGATCAGTCTCGCCAGACTTCACACTTTGCACATCAGGAGATTTGCGAGTGTCATCCTTCTTAAAAGGTTTCTGGCGTGAGTACTTTGGAGTACTTGTTTTCTGCTGACCGCCCTTGGCCAAGTTAGATTTAAATGCTGCTGACATAGGTCTAAGGCCAGTGTTCAGCAACTCTGCTTCTTCAGTTAGCATGTTACAGAGTCTCTGAGTAGATTTCTGGGCCATTGGGAGTATACTGAACTTGTAAATAACTTCCTTCCATTCAGGAGTACATGGGTTGAACAAAACATCAGAGTCTATAGACATGAGTATAAAGATCAGTCCTATCCTGCAAAGCCATACTTTAAAATCCAGTTGATTTGGTAACAGCACAAACTCAGCTTTCAGAGTAGAAGAGGTGATGGCATGCCTTGTTGATGCAGTCAGCTGGACCGCTTGGAGTTGCTGGGGTTGAGCCCCAACTCCTCCTGGCAAACCTTGTGGCTGTCTCACCTGGGGAAGTTTCGCTTGTATCTGTGGGATAAAGACTGGAGGTCTCTGCGATGAAACAGAAGAATCTGGAACATGAGGGACCGATTGCCTTTGCATCTTAGCTGTGAGGGAAAGTCTAAATTCATTAGGCTTCACATCAAATGCATTTGCTTCAGGAATTAACTGTGCCATTGGCGCATTCCATCCACTAGTGGCCGCTGCTGCGTAACTTGTAGCAGTGGGGGAAAGCCTCCCCCTTTCTCGGCTTGCAGTTTTAAATTGATTGATTCCAAAGCGTGAATCTCCTTCTCATCCTTCTCAATGAGCTGCTCAATTGTCTGCAAGTTTAGGGACGTTCCCTTTATGTTAGCAGAAGCGAGAGAGCTGAAATCATCTAGGTGCCTTGTCTTGGCTTGTGCCTTAACATGCGTGCCAGATGATTGTGAGGGGAAGAGATGGTATGCAAATTGCAGGGGGGTCAATTTAAACTATGAAAACTATGAAAACTATGAAAACTATGAAAACTATGAAAACTATGAAAACTATGAAAACTATGAAAACTATGAAAACTATGAAAACTATGAAAACTATGAAAACTATGAAAACTATGAAAACTATGAAAACTGAAAACTATGAAAACTATGAAAACTATGAAAACTATGAAAACTATGAAAACTATGAAAACAACTATGAAAACTATGAAAACTATGAAAACTATGAAAACTATGAAAACTATGAAAACTATGAAAACTATGAAAACTATGAAAACTATTTACAGGGCTAGCCTGTGTCACCAGAACCAGCAGGTGAAGATGTGGAGGTGACGTTGATCAATGTTGCTCCTCATCCCGGAAGCCTCCAATTCCCGCAGCTCCCAGCTCGACAATACAATGGTCGCTGTCATCGGACCCTGGGCAAAAAAAGCACAGATTGAATCTTTTAATAATGGAGAAAGAAACAAAAGAATAAACAAGCAAGCACATTCCCATTAAAGGCTCCAAATTAGTGCAAATACTTACCGACCATTGCATTGTCGGATGTTGCAGGAGGAGGAATGCCAGAGGTAAGGCTGTTGGAAGGAAGGGAAGAGGGAAGGCTGTCGGAAGGAAGGGAAGAGGGAAGGCTGTCGGAAGGAAGGGAAGAGGGAAGGCTGTCGGAAGGAAGGGAAGAGGGAAGGCTGTCGGAAGGAAGGGAAGAGGAAAGACTAGCGCAGGGAAGACGGACACAGGGAAGACGGACGGAAGGAAGGGAAGCGGGACTGGCATCCTCCTCCTGAACCAGGGAGATGCGGGATTGGGAGGGATCCGGGACGTAGGGGGCAACATATATCACCCGGACCTCCACATCTTCAACTGGTGGCTCTGGTGACACCCGCTGCCATCGCCTTCTGTGGGTTGAAGAAGACAAAAAGAACAAAATCCCAGTGAGTGTTCCATTGCTTTGTCAAAAGGACAACAAAGTCCATTCTTATAGATTGGGGGTTGGGCTAGAAGACCTTCAAGGTCCCTTCCAACCCCAAGGGAGACTATCCTTCCTCCCATTAGCCCAACCAGGATTTGAGGGGTGGGCTTTCCAGGGCCCCAGGCCTCCCTCAGTTGTGGGGACGCCACTACCCCGATCAGGAGCCACTTACTTGCAAATGTGCAAAAGTTTCCAGAGAAGGAAGACCAAATATACAACGATCAGCAGGATTGTTACGATAAAGAATCGTTCGTTTTCCATGTCTGAAAGAGAAATGGGGAGGGGGAGAAGAGTAAATTTCTGTTCTCCGTGGTTGGTGCTTCCCCACCAAGATTAAATATTTTTTTTTTGTTTTGTTTATTAGATTTGTATGCCGCCCCTCTCCGTAGACTCGGGACGTCTAACAACAACAATATAACAACATATAACAAATCTAACATTTAAAAGAACTAAAGACCCTTATTAAAAGCCCAACATACACACAAATATACCATGCATAAATTGTATAGGCCTGGGGGGAAGGAATAATTCAATTCCCCCATGCCTGACGACAGAGGTGGGTTTTAAGGAACTTACAAAAGGCAAGGAAGGTGGGGGCAGTTCTGATCTCTGGAGGGAGCTGGTTCCAGAGGGTCGGGGCTGCCACAGAGAAGGCTCTTCCCCTGGGTCCCGCCAGACGACATTGTTTAGTCGACGGGACCTGGAGAAGCCAACTCTGTGGGACCTAACTGGTCGCTGGGATTCGTGCGGCAGAAGGCGGTTACCTCAAGGGGGGGATGGGACTTTTTGCCTACGCCAGTTGGATGAAGCTCTTTCCTCCGCAGCAGCAGGAGACTTACAGAATGATAGAGAGGGAAGGGACCTCAGTGGCCATCTAGTCTGACCCCCAGCTCAAGCAGGAGAATGGAGGGGACTGCAAAGACCATCTAGTCTGACCCCCAGCTCAAGCAGGAGAATGAAATAGAATGATAGAGATGGAGGGGACTTCAGAGGCCATCTAGTCTGACCCCCAGCTCAAGCAGGAGAATGAAATAGAATGATAGAGATGGAGGGGACCTCAGAGGCCATCTAGTCTGATCCCCAGCTCAAGCAGGAAAATGAAACAGAATGATAGAGATGGAGGGGACCTCAGAGACCATCTAGTCCAACCCTCTTCGTAAGCAGGAGAATTGGTCTTCCGGTCAGATTCTTGGGCTGCTAAATTGGCTGGTGGAACTCCTTGCCTCACAACACGCTAATCCTTTAAAAGCTAATTTGGGAACCCAATCAGAGCAGTCCCCTCAAAGGAGGGGTGGGAGAGAGTGCTAGATAGCATTTTCTTAGCAAAGGACAGATGTGAAGTTACTCGTTACTGTCTGGGACCCCTTTATGACCTGCTCCTCATGGTAATCTTTGGAATTTTTACTATGCGTGGAGCATTTATGACAAAAGACATGGGAGTAGGGGGCCACCCTCCACCCATACACATTTAACAAGAGTTGGAAGGGACCTTGGTGGTCATCCAGTCCCACCCTGACCTTCCACCCATACACATTTGACAAATTCTGACCTGCTAAATTGGCCGGGGGTACACACTGCTACATGGTCCTCTCTCAAACTCCCTTTGCATTTCTCTCTGTCTCTCTGTCTCTCTCTCTGTCTCTCTTTCTCTCTACCCAGGGTCCCTTCCAACACTTGTTAATTTGTTTGGGCATCTGTAGATGTCACTGACTTGAGAAGGGGGTTGGACTAGATGACCTCTGTGATCCCTTCCATCTCTCTGATTCTGTAGAAATCTGCTTGAGAAGGGGGTTGGACTAGATGATCTCTATGATTCTAGATGACCTCCTTAAGGTCCCATCCAATTCTGTAAGGGTAACAACCGTTCTGATTGGATGGTGGCGAAGTGTCCCATGTGGCCCAAAGGCTGTGGCTGAATGTGGATTTTTGTGGCCAAAGGGCTGGGGCCAAGAGCTAGGGGCCTTTGGGCGAGGGAGAGAAGGCAGCGGCCGATCAGCTGCTGCGGAGGAAAGAGCTTTGTCCAAATGGCGTAGGCAAAATGTCCTAAACCCCCTCAAGGTGGAACTCCTATGGAAAGAAGAAGAAAAAATTGCCAGGACTAAAAATCAAGTCCTGCTTACCATAGTTCCCTCTAAGCTGAGCAGTGAGCAATCGCTCACTTAAAAATCATCAACCCTACCAATTCCTAACATCTAAACTAAACAAAAATAAAATTATGTTTAAATGGCTGATACCAGAAGGGATACTCATAACTCTACTGGACAAAAAATACAAAATAACGACACCGGAAAATGCAAAGGAATTTTATGAAGAATTATTAAAACCCCTTGGAGAAAGATTTTCAAAAGAAATAGAAGATAAAGATACAACAAACACCGAAGAATCAAGTTTAGAAGACATCATCCAAGAAAAAGAGCCAGAAACAACACAAACTGAGGAAAATGACCCACAGAAACTACAAAACAAACATGACAGACAAGGACCGATCACAAGGGCAAAAACCAAAGCCAAAAAATAAAAATGGCAGAAAATTAGATATTACAACACAAAAAGACAACATTACCATATTCTCAACGAATATCAATGGATTGAATTCAGTCAGAAAAAGAGAAAAAAATTTCCACAAACTCCTAAGCCATAATTTCCACATTACATCACCTACAAAAAGATAATGACAAAATTGAACGGGTCCAAAGACGGGCTACAAGAATGGTGGAAGGTCTTAAGTATAAAACGTATCAGGAAAGACTTAATGAACTCAATCTGTATAGTCTGGAAGACAGAAGGAAAAGGGGGGACATGATCGAAACATTTAAATATGTTAAAGGGTTAAATAGGGTTCAGGAGGGAAGTGTTTTTAACAGGAAAGTGAACAAAAGAACAGGGGGACACAATCTGAAGTTAGTTGGGGGAAAGATCAAAGGCAACATGAGAAAATATTATTTTACTGAAAGAGTAGTAGATCCTTGGAACAAACTTCCAGCAGACGTGGTTGGTAAATCCGCAGTAACCGAATTTAAACATGCCTGGGATAAACATATATCCATTGTAAGATAAAATACAGGAAATAGTAAAAGGGCAGACTAGATGGACCATGGGGTCTTTTTCTGCCGTCAGTCTTCTATGTTTCTATGTTTCTACATGTCTACAAGAAACACATATCGTAAAAAAAGACATCATGACCTTATTACTCCCAGGTCTTGGCGAACTTTTTACCTCATCAGCATTAGTTGAAAGGAGAGGAATAGCAATATATGTCAAAAGTCAATATAAACCAAAACTTATATATGAAGAACCTGATGGCCAAATTTTAATGGTACAAATAACGATAAAAAACGAACAATTAACAATAATAGGAATATATGCACCCACTATTAATCAACCAGCATTTTACACACAACTACATAAAAAAATTCTAGAACTAAATTTAACAAATTTTATTATAATAGGTGATTTCAACGCAATACACAACAAAAGCAAAGACCATAAGAGTAGCAAACACCACTGTTCTCGAAAAATCCTCCCATCTACATTTGATCACCTAACATACGAATTTGCCCTTCAAGATATATGGAGAACACACCACCCGGAAAATACACAATACTGTACACTTTTTTCTCATACCCACACAAATCCTGGTACCGCATAGATATGGCTTGGTCCTATTCTTATATCATAAACCAAACAAGAGAAATAAAAATCTTACCTGCCACATGGGCCGACCATAACCCCATACTCTGAACTCTCAATAACCAAGACTCTATAACATACAAAAGATGGACTATGAACTATTCCACCATAAATGAAGAACAGTTTAAAACCAAAATAGAAAACGAATTACCACCTTTTATAACGACCAACTGCGAAGGAGATACAACTTTACAGGTAGTTTGGGATGCAATGAAAGCCTATATACGTGGAATATATATATCCTACTCAGCCTACACTAACAAACAAAAAAAAGAGAAACTTAACAGTCTTAACATAAAACTACAGGAAGCAGAAACAACATTACAGCAATATCCAGATGACCCAGCAATACTAATTAAAATCAAAACCATAAAACATGAAATAAATCTAGAAACTCAACAACAACTCACTGCCAAATATAAAACCCTAAAACAACTAAATTTTGAATTTGCTAACAAACCCGGTCGATGGTTGGCCTTTAAACTGGCGCAACAAAAAGCTGACAAAATTATAGAATCTCTTTATGACAATTCGGGCTTACTGAAAACAAACACAGAGGAAAAGAAAAACATAATACAGCAATATTATCAAGACCTATACAATTCAGACAAACCAGATAATTCTGCAATTAAAAAATACTTAGCTCTAAACGAAACATTTCAGATAACAGAGGAACAAAGAAAAAAGCTAAATAGAAATATCACTTTTACAGAAATTAAATTGGCTATTGCAAAACAACACAATAATAAAACACCAGGACCTGACGGTATTCCTTCAGAATTCTATAAGCACCACCAGGACATACTAGAACCAATAATGCTAAATTTATATAATCAGGCACTACAACAAGGCAAACTTCCGAAAACATGGTCCGAAGCCTACATTACCATTATACCAAAGGAAAACAAAGACAAAAAATACTTAGAAAACTACCGGCCAATTTCATTACTAAACACAGACTACAAAATCTTTTCATCTATAATTGCAGAACGCTTCAAAAATATATTAAATAATATCATACATCCGGACCAAAACGGATTTTTACCAAAAAGAAATATAAGCAATAATACCCGAACTATACTTAACACCATAGAATACTATAACGAAAATCGTGATAAACCAGTGGCACTCATGTTTATTGACTTGAAAAAAGCCTTCGACTCCCTTTATTGGGAATATTTTATAATACAAATCGAACACATGAAATTTGGAGATAACTTTACTAATTTAATAAAATCTATTTATTCCCAACAAACAGCAAAAATACTTTTCAACAAAGCCATCACAGAAGAAATAACAATAACGAGAGGAGTACGCCAGGGATGCCCTTTAGCACCTTTAATTTTTATATTAGCTATCGAAACATTTTTAAAAAATATAAGAAACAATGAAAAAATAAATGGACTTAAAATAAAAAAGAAACATTTCAAAATTCAAGCGTTCGCAGATGATATAGTACTTACAATTCAAGACCCCCTTAAATCAGCCCTCATTCTAATGAGGGAAATCCATAGATTTGGGGAAATAACCGGTCTTAAAATTAACCTTGATAAAACTCAAATTATAACAAAAAACATGACAGTAGAACAAAACTCTATACTGGAACAAACCCTTAATATAAAAATAGTGAAAAAAACCAAATACTTGGGCATTACGATCTCAGCGAACAATAACACTCTGAAAAAAGATAATTACGACAAACTCACACAGGACATACAAAAAGATTTAAATAGATGGACAAATTTTAAATTATCACTGATGGGTAAGATTGCTGCAATAAAATCAAACATTCTCCCCAGATACCTATATTTATTCCAGGTAGCCCCAATTAAATTAAACAAATCATTCTTTGAACAACTGCACAAAATAATTAGGAAATTCATTTGGACAAAAAAAAAGGCAAGAATAAAATTAAAAAATTTGCAAGATCACAGATCAAGGGGAGGCTTTGGCCTGCCCAACTTCTATCTTTACTATCAAGCTACTATTTTAACTAAACTTAAAGATTGGATAACATTACAAAATACAAGATTGCTTTCCCTAGAAGGATTTAACCTACAATCAGGATGGCATACATTCTTAATGGTAGAACCAAATGAAATTCCAAAATACTTTAAAAATCATCATATTAGGAATACACTAATATCGACATGGCAACAGATAAAAAAACCTATTATCTAGCAATTCCAAAATGGCTATCCCCAAATGAATCTTTCATATATCAGACACCTCTTTCAGTACCAAAAATAATAACCTACTCTAACCTGTTAGATACTGATGATAACATTCTCACCAGACGACAACTACAAGACAATGGAATACATATAGACTGGTTCACATACATACAAATAAACACAAAATATAAACATCACAAAAACACACTTGGCTTCCAAAATACAAATCCTCTCGATTTAATAATACAGTGATCCCCCGCTTATTGCATCCCCGACCATTGCGAACAGGGTACTTCGCGATTTTTGAGCAATTGCTACCATCTCGATCGTTGCAAAACGCTTTACAGGGTAATTTGCGATTTTTGAGCAATTGCTACCATCTCGATCGTTGCGAAACGCTTTACAGGCTACATCGTGATTTTTCAAAAAAAAATAAAAATTAAAAATACAGTACTTGCCCGGTTTTTCCCGCCCAAACTGACCACACTGACGTGTGGCATTGCTGGTTGGCCGAAATCTCGGCCAATCAGCTTTGCCATTGCAATGGCAATGGTGATACAGCAAAATTTCAGCCAATCACCATTGTCATTGCTGATGGGCAGAAATCTCGGCCAATCAGTGCTTTGCTTTGCTTTCCTTTGCAACTTGCAACTTATGCAGCCGTTTCTGTCTTGGAACTTTGTGAGCTGTTGGTCGGGGTTGTTGGTCGGAGCTGTTTCTTGCATTGGAGCTCTGTCTTGGATCTGTTTCTTCGATCTCTTGCTTGGAGCTCTGTCTTGGATCTGTTTCTTCGATCTCTTGCTTGGAGCTCTGTCTTGGATCTGTTTCTTCGATCTCTTGCTTGGAGCTCTTTTGTGAAGACTTCGTGGAAGATGGCACCTAAACGTTCCATGCGGAGTGGAGCCGGCGATGCTAAAAAGACCCGGAAGATGCTGACAATTAAGGAAAAGATTGAACTTTTGGACATGCTGAAAGCGGGACATTCTAATGTAGAGGTTGGTCGGCATTATGGGATCAACGAATCGACTGTGCGATACATTAGGAAAGAGGAGAAGAAGATAAGGCAAAGTTCTCTGATATCATTCAACAAGGGTGCAAAAAGAATAGTGACGCCTAGAAACAAACGCCTTATGAAGATGGAAGCTGCTTTGTCTGTGTGGGTACAAGACTGCCGCAAAAAGAGCATTGCTTTGGATACCAACACCATAAGGACCAAGGCACAGCAATTGTACAACCGTCTTGAAGACACAGAAGGAGGCGATGCAGATGAGGGAAACGCAGGTAAGGGCTGAGGTTTTTTATTCTGTCATTACATACTGTATTTAAGTGTTAAGTGTTAAGGGTGGAAGGATGGATGGATGGATGGAAGGAGGGAGTGATGGATGGAAGGAGGGAGGGAGGGATGTTAGGAGGGAGGGAGAGAAGGGAGGGAGGGAGGGAGAGAAGGAGGGAGTGATGGAAGGAGGGATGGATGGAGGGAGGGAGGGAGGGATGTTAGGAGGGAGGAAGAGAAGGGAAGGAGGGAGGGAGGGAGAGAAGGAGGGAGTGATGGAAGGAGGGATGGATGGATGGATGGAGGGAGGGAGGGATGTTAGGAGGGAGGGAGAGAAGGGAAGGAGGGAGGGAGGGAGAGAAGGAGGGAGGGATGGAAGGAGGGATGGATGGATGGATGGAGGGAGGGAGGGATGTTAGGAGGGAGGGAGAGAAGGGAAGGAGGGAGGGAGGGAGTGATGGAAGGAGGGATGGATGGATGGAGGGAGGGAGGGATGATAGGAGGGAGGGAGAGAAGGGAAGGAGGGAGGGAGGGAGAGAAGGAGGGAGTGATGGAAGGACTGTATGCTTTCATTCAAGTCACTTCTCTCTCCCTTTCCTGCCATTCTCTGTAGATGACTCTGAAGACCCCCAGCCATCAACATCTTCTGCTTCTTCAGCCCCAGCCACATTCACAGCAAGCAAAGGGTGGTTTGACAGATTTCAACGGCGCTATGGCCTGAAGAGTGTGTCATTGCATGGAGAAGCTGCCTCAGCAGATACAGGTGCAGCTGAAAACTTTGTCCGGCGCACCTTTAAAGATCTAATTGCAGAAGGGGACTACCATCCAGAACAGGTGTTCAACATGGATGAAACAGGCCTGTTCTGGAAGAGGATGCCTTCACGGACTTTCTTGATGCAAGATGAAGCCAAAGCCCCTGGCTTTAAGGCCATGAAAGATAGAGTGACTTTGGTCATGTGTGGGAATGCAGCAGGCTTTTTGCTGAAGCCAGGGCTAATTTATAAGTCACAAAATCCAAGAGCCCTCAAGAACAGAAATAAGAATGCATTGCCAGTGTACTGGATGCATAATCCTAAAGCATGGATTACAAAACCCCTCACGCGGGACTGGTTTCATCACTGCTTCATCCCACAGGTGCAGGTTTATTTGGCTGCCAAAGGACTAGATTTCAAAGTGCTTCTCCTAATGGACAATGCCGGAGGCCATGATGATCTGGCAGATGAACATGATGGGGTGCAAGTCGAATTCTTGCCACCAAACACCACATCGCTTATCCAGCCATGGATCAAGGTATTATCCGCGCATTTAAGGCACTGTACACGCGCAATTCTCTTGGAAGCATTGTGGAAGCAATGGAAGCTGATCAAAACTTCACATTGAAGGCCTACTGGCGTCAGTACACAATTGCATCTTGTCTGAAGAACATTCAGAGTGCCTTAGTGGATATGAAGTCACAGACAATGAATTCCTGCTGGAGGAAATTGTGGCCAGAAGTGGTGCATGATCACAGGGGATTTGCTCCCGAAGAAATTCAAGATACTGCAGTCCAGAAGTCTGTGAAGCTGGCACAGGCACTGGGTGGAGAAGGCTTCGTTGACATGACACCAGAGGAAGTCAATGGTTTGATAGATGAGCATGGCCTACCGCTGACAGATAAAGATCTGGAGGAGCTGACCAGGTCAGCGAGCGAAGAAGAGGAGGGAGCTGTAGAAGCTGAGGAAGAAGAAGATGTTGGCCTAACGCTAGAGCGGCTTGCAGAAATGAACACAACTGCTGCACATCTGCAACGCATGGCGGAACTTTGGGATCCCAACATGACTCGCTCTATACACTTTAAGGCCTCCCTTGACAACACCATTGCACCATACAGAGCCTTGTTAGCCAAGCAAAAGAAAATGCGCCAACAACTGCCCATAACTATGTTTGTCACGAAAACCAAGAGGTCTGCCACAACATCACCTGCAGCGTCCATTGTAGACATGGTGATAGAAGAAGATCCCGATTTATCCTAGTTATGCTAACCCCCCCCCCCAAAAAATGTAAAAAATGTAAATAAATATTTTTATTGTTTCTATCAGGATGACTAAGTGTTATTCAATGTGTACAGTACAGGTTACAGGTACAGGTAGAGGTACAGTAAGGGGATGGGAAATGGTAATTTGTGGGTTGAAAGTGTTGGGACAGAGTGGCATAGAGAAGAATGAATGAATGACTGAGTGAATGAAATTCAAACACAGGTGAGGGCTGGGGGTTTTTATTCTGTCATTGCTTAAGTGCTTTTTACGAAAGGAAGGAGGGAGGGATGGAAGGAGGACATGAGAGCCAAAAACCAGGTTAAAAATGGACTTTAAAATCAAAAGTGGCAGGTTTACTCACTGAAAGCTAGGAACTTGACCAGAAAAAACCAGGTTAAAAATGGACTTTAAAATCAAAAGTGGCAGGTTTACTCACTGAGAGCTAGGAACTTGACCAGAAAAAACCAGGTTAAAAATGGACTTTAAAATCAAAAGTGGCAGGTTTACTCACTGAGAGGTAGGAACTTGACCAGAAAAAACCAGGTTAAAAATGGACTTTAAAATCAAAAGTGGCAGGTTTACGTACTCACTGAGAGCTAGGAACTTGACCAGAAAAAACCAGGTTAAAAATGGACTTTAAAATCAAAAGTGGCAAGTTTACTCACTGAGAGCTAGGAACTTGACCAGAAAAAACCAGGTTAAAAATGGACTTTAAAATCAAAAGTGCCAAGTTTACTCACTGAGAGCTAGGAGATTGACCAGAAAAAACCAGGTTAAAAATGGACTTTAAAATCAAAAGTGGCAAGTTTACTCACTGAGAGCTAGGAGCTTGACCAGAAAAAACCAGGTTAAAAATGGACTTTAAAATCAAAAGTGGCAGGTTTACTCACTGAGAGCTAGGAACTTGACCAGAAAAAAACAGGTTAAAAATGGACTTTAAAATCAAAAGTGGCAAGTTTACTCACTGAGAGCTAGGAGCTTGACCAGAAAAAACCAGGTTAAAAATGGACTTTAAAATCAAAAGTGGCAGGTTTACTCACTGAGAGCTAGGAACTTGACCAGAAAAAACCAGGTTAAAAGTGGACTTTAAAATCAAAAGTGGCAGGTTTACTCAATGAGAGCTAGGAACTTGACCAGAAAAAACCAGGTTAAAAATGGACTTTAAAATCAAAAGTGGCAGGTTTACTCACTGAGAGGTAGGAACTTGACCAGAAAAAACCAGGTTAAAAATGGACTTTAAAATCAAAAGTGGCAGGTTTACGTACTCACTGAGAGCTAGGAACTTGACCAGAAAAAACCAGGTTAAAAATGGACTTTAAAATCAAAAGTGGCAGGTTTACTCACTGAGAGCTTGGAACTTGACCTGAAAAAACCAGGTTAAAAATGGACTTTAAAATCAAAAGTGGCAGGTTTACTCACTGAGAGCTAGGAACTTGACCAGAAAAAACCAGGTTAAAAATGGACTTTAAAATCAAAAGTGGCAAGTTTACTCACTGAGAGCTAGGAACTTGACCAGAAAAAACCAGGTTAAAAATGGACTTTAAAATCAAAAGTGCCAAGTTTACTCACTGAGAGCTAGGAACTTGACCAGAAAAAACCAGGTTAAAAATGGACTTTAAAATCAAAAGTGGCAAGTTTACTCACTGAGAGCTAGGAGCTTGACCAGAAAAAACCAGGTTAAAAATGGACTTTAAAATCAAAAGTGGCAAGTTTACTCACGGAGAGCTAGGAACTTGACCAGAAAAAACCAGGTTAAAAATGGACTTTAAAATCAAAAGTGGCAGGTTTACTCACTGAGAGCTAGGAACTTGACCAGAAAAAACCAGGTTAAAAATGGACTTTAAAATCAAAAGTGGCAAGTTTACTCACTGAGAGCTAGGAACTTGACCAGAAAAAACCAGGTTAAAAATGGACTTTAAAATCAAAAGTGGCAAGTTTACTCACTGAGAGCTAGGAACTTGACCAGAAAAAACCAGGTTAAAAATGGACTTTAAAATCAAAAGTGGCAGGTTTACTCACTGAGAGCTAGGAACTTGACCAGAAAAAACCAGGTTAAAAATGGACTTTAAAATCAAAAGTGGCAGGTTTACATACTCACTGAGAGCTAGGAACTTGACCAGAAAAAACCACGTTAAAAATGGACTTTAAAATCAAAAGTGGCAGGTTTACTCACTGAGAGCTAGGAACTTGACCAGAAAAAACCAGGTTAAAAATGGACTTTAAAATCAAAAGTGGCAGGTTTACTCACTGAGAGCTGGGAACTAGACCAGAAAAAACCAGGTTAAAAATGGACTTTAAAATCAAAAGTGGCAGGTTTACTCACTGAGAGCTAGGAACTTGACCAGAAAAAACCAGGTTAAAAATGGACTTTAAAATCAAAAGTGGCAGGTTTACTCACTGAGAGCTAGGAACTTGACCAGAAAAAACCAGGTTAAAAATGGACTTTAAAATCAAAAGTGGCAGGTTTACTCACTGAGAGCTAGGAACTTGACCAGAAAAAACCAGGTTAAAAATGGACTTTAAAATCAAAAGTGGCAGGTTTACTCACTGAGAGCTAGGAACTTGACCAGAAAAAACCAGGTTAAAAATGGACTTTAAAATCAAAAGTGGCAGGTTTACGTACTCACTGAGAGCTAGGAACTTGACCAGAAAAAACCAGGTTAAAAATGGACTTTAAAATCAAAAGTGGCAGGTTTACTCACTGAGAGCTAGGAACTTGACCAGAAAAAACCAGGTTAAAAATGGACTTTAAAATCAAAAGTGGCAAGTTTACTCACTGAGAGCTAGGAACTTGACCAGAAAAAACCAGGTTAAAAATGGACTTTAAAATCAAAAGTGGCAAGTTTACTCACTGAGAGCTAGGAACTTGACCAGAAAAAACCAGGTTAAAAATGGACTTTAAAATCAAAAGTGGCAAGTTTACTCACTGAGAGCTAGGAACTTGACCAGAAAAAACCAGGTTAAAAATGGACTTTAAAATCAAAAGTGGCAAGTTTACTCACTGAGAGCTAGGAACTTGACCAGAAAAAACCAGGTTAAAAATGGACTTTAAAATCAAAAGTGGCAAGTTTACTCACTGAGAGCTAGGAACTTGACCAGAAAAAACCAGGTTAAAAATGGACTTTAAAATCAAAAGTGCCAAGTTTACTCACTGAGAGCTAGGAGATTGACCAGAAAAAACCAGGTTAAAAATGGACTTTAAAATCAAAAGTGGCAAGTTTACTCACTGAGAGCTAGGAGCTTGACCAGAAAAAACCAGGTTAAAAATGGACTTTAAAATCAAAAGTGGCAGGTTTACTCACTGAGAGCTAGGAACTTGACCAGAAAAAAACAGGTTAAAAATGGACTTTAAAATCAAAAGTGGCAAGTTTACTCACTGAGAGCTAGGAGCTTGACCAGAAAAAACCAGGTTAAAAATGGACTTTAAAATCAAAAGTGGCAGGTTTACTCACTGAGAGCTAGGAACTTGACCAGAAAAAACCAGGTTAAAAATGGACTTTAAAATCAAAAGTGGCAAGTTTACTCACTGAGAGGTAGGAACTTGACCAGAAAAAACCAGGTTAAAAATGGACTTTAAAATCAAAAGTGGCAAGTTTACTCACTGAGAGCTAGGAACTTGACCAGAAAAAACCAGGTTAAAAATGGACTTTAAAATCAAAAGTGGCAAGTTTACTCACTGAGAGCTAGGAACTTGACCAGAAAAAACCAGGTTAAAAATGGACTTTAAAATCAAAAGTGGCAGGTTTACTCACTGAGAGCTAGGAACTTGACCAGAAAAAACCAGGTTAAAAATGGACTTTAAAATCAAAAGTGGCAGGTTTACTCACTGAGAGCTAGGAACTTGACCAGAAAAAACCAGGTTAAAAATGGACTTTAAAATCAAAAGTGGCAGGTTTACTCACTGAGAGCTAGGAACTTGACCAGAAAAAACCAGGTTAAAAATGGACTTTAAAATCAAAAGTGGCAAGTTTACTCACTGAGAGCTAGGAGCTTGACCAGAAAAAACCAGGTTAAAAATGGACTTTAAAATCAAAAGTGGCAGGTTTACTCACTGAGAGCTAGGAACTTGACCAGAAAAAACCAGGTTAAAAATGGACTTTAAAATCAAAAGTGGCAAGTTTACTCACTGAGAGGTAGGAACTTGACCAGAAAAAACCAGGTTAAAAATGGACTTTAAAATCAAAAGTGGCAAGTTTACTCACTGAGAGCTAGGAACTTGACCAGAAAAAACCAGGTTAAAAATGGACTTTAAAATCAAAAGTGGCAAGTTTACTCACTGAGAGCTAGGAACTTGACCAGAAAAAACCAGGTTAAAAATGGACTTTAAAATCAAAAGTGGCAGGTTTACTCACTGAGAGCTAGGAACTTGACCAGAAAAAACCAGGTTAAAAATGGACTTTAAAATCAAAAGTGGCAGGTTTACTCACTGAGAGCTAGGAACTTGACCAGAAAAAACCAGGTTAAAAATGGACTTTAAAATCAAAAGTGGCAGGTTTACTCACTGAGAGCTAGGAACTTGACCAGAAAAAACCAGGTTAAAAATGGACTTTAAAATCAAAAGTGGCAGGTTTACTCACTGAGAGCTAGGAACTTGACCAGAAAAAACCAGGTTAAAAATGGACTTTAAAATCAAAAGTGGCAGGTTTACGTACTCACTGAGAGCTAGGAACTTGACCAGAAAAAAACAGGTTAAAAATGGACTTTAAAATCAAAAGTGGCAGGTTTACTCACGGAGAGCTAGGAACTTGACCAGAAAAAACCAGGTTAAAAATGGACTTTAAAATCAAAAGTGGCAGGTTTACTCACTGAGAGCTAGGAACTTGACCAGAAAAAACCAGGTTAAAAATGGACTTTAAAATCAAAAGTGGCAAGTTTACTCACTGAGAGCTAGGAACTTGACCAGAAAAAACCAGGTTAAAAATGGACTTTAAAATCAAAAGTGGCAAGTTTACTCACTGAGAGCTAGGAACTTGACCAGAAAAAACCAGGTTAAAAATGGACTTTAAAATCAAAAGTGGCAGGTTTACTCACTGAGAGCTAGGAACTTGACCAGAAAAAACCAGGTTAAAAATGGACTTTAAAATCAAAAGTGGCAGGTTTACTCACTGAGAGCTAGGAACTTGACCAGAAAAAACCAGGTTAAAAATGGACTTTAAAATCAAAAGTGGCAGGTTTACTCACTGAGAGCTAGGAACTTGACCAGAAAAAACCAGGTTAAAAATGGACTTTAAAATCAAAAGTGGCAGGTTTACTCACTGAGAGCTAGGAACTTGACCAGAAAAAACCAGGTTAAAAATGGACTTTAAAATCAAAAGTGGCAGGTTTACGTACTCACTGAGAGCTAGGAACTTGACCAGAAAAAAACAGGTTAAAAATGGACTTTAAAATCAAAAGTGGCAGGTTTACTCACTGAGAGCTTGAACTTGACCAGAAAAAACCAGGTTAAAAATGGACTTTAAAATCAAAAGTGGCAGGTTTACTCACTGAGAGCTAGGAACTTGACCAGAAAAAACCAGGTTAAAAATGGACTTTAAAATCAAAAGTGGCAGGTTTACTCACTGAGAGCTAGGAACTTGACCAGAAAAAACCAGGTTAAAAATGGACTTTAAAATCAAAAGTGGCAGGTTTACTCACTGAGAGCTAGGAACTTGACCAGAAAAAACCAGGTTAAAAATGGACTTTAAAATCAAAAGTGGCAGGTTTACGTACTCACTGAGAGCTAGGAACTTGACCAGAAAAAACCAGGTTAAAAATGGACTTTAAAATCAAAAGTGGCAGGTTTACTCACTGAGAGCTAGGAACTTGACCAGAAAAAACCAGGTTAAAAATGGACTTTAAAATCAAAAGTGGCAAGTTTACTCACTGAGAGCTAGGAACTTGACCAGAAAAAACCAGGTTAAAAATGGACTTTAAAATCAAAAGTGGCAAGTTTACTCACTGAGAGCTAGGAACTTGACCAGAAAAAACCAGGTTAAAAATGGACTTTAAAATCAAAAGTGGCAAGTTTACTCACTGAGAGCTAGGAACTTGACCAGAAAAAACCAGGTTAAAAATGGACTTTAAAATCAAAAGTGGCAAGTTTACTCACTGAGAGCTAGGAACTTGACCAGAAAAAACCAGGTTAAAAATGGACTTTAAAATCAAAAGTGGCAGGTTTACTCACTGAGAGCTAGGAACTTGACCAGAAAAAACCAGGTTAAAAATGGACTTTAAAATCAAAAGTGGCAAGTTTACTCACTGAGAGCTAGGAACTTGACCAGAAAAAACCAGGTTAAAAATGGACTTTAAAATCAAAAGTGGCAAGTTTACTCACTGAGAGCTAGGAACTTGACCAGAAAAAACCAGGTTAAAAATGGACTTTAAAATCAAAAGTGGCAAGTTTACTCACTGAGAGCTAGGAACTTGACCAGAAAAAACCAGGTTAAAAATGGACTTTAAAATCAAAAGTGGCAAGTTTACTCACTGAGAGCTAGGAACTTGACCAGAAAAAACCAGGTTAAAAATGGACTTTAAAATCAAAAGTGGCAGGTTTACGTACTCACTGAGAGCTAGGAACTTGACCAGAAAAAACCAGGTTAAAAATGGACTTTAAAATCAAAAGTGGCAGGTTTACTCACTGAGAGCTAGGAACTTGACCAGAAAAAACCAGGTTAAAAATGGACTTTAAAATCAAAAGTGGCAAGTTTACTCACTGAGAGCTAGGAACTTGACCAGAAAAAACCAGGTTAAAAATGGACTTTAAAATCAAAAGTGGCAAGTTTACTCACTGAGAGCTAGGAACTTGACCAGAAAAAACCAGGTTAAAAATGGACTTTAAAATCAAAAGTGGCAAGTTTACTCACTGAGAGCTAGGAACTTGACCAGAAAAAACCAGGTTAAAAATGGACTTTAAAATCAAAAGTGGCAAGTTTACTCACTGAGAGCTAGGAACTTGACCAGAAAAAACCAGGTTAAAAATGGACTTTAAAATCAAAAGTGGCAGGTTTACTCACTGAGAGCTAGGAACTTGACCAGAAAAAACCAGGTTAAAAATGGACTTTAAAATCAAAAGTGGCAAGTTTACTCACTGAGAGCTAGGAACTTGACCAGAAAAAACCAGGTTAAAAATGGACTTTAAAATCAAAAGTGGCAAGTTTACTCACTGAGAGCTAGGAACTTGACCAGAAAAAACCAGGTTAAAAATGGACTTTAAAATCAAAAGTGGCAAGTTTACTCACTGAGAGCTAGGAACTTGACCAGAAAAAACCAGGTTAAAAATGGACTTTAAAATCAAAAGTGGCAAGTTTACTCACTGAGAGCTAGGAACTTGACCAGAAAAAACCAGGTTAAAAATGGACTTTAAAATCAAAAGTGGCAAGTTTACTCACTGAGAGCTAGGAACTTGAGAGCAGGAAAAAACCATGAAAAATAACCATTGCCAGCCTCCGAACTGCCGTCGCCCCACCGTCTGCGCACGCGCGGCCTTAAAATAATTTTTAAAAAGATCGTGCATGCGCAGACGGTGTTTTTACTTCCGCAGCGCTACTTCGCGAAAACCCGCTCGTTGCAGAGGGTCCTGGAACGGAACCCTCGCAATAACCGGGGGATCACTGTTTTTGGACCCAATATAAAAATGATTTCTAGACTATACACCTACTTGTTAAAACAGGATACTATAAAGGAACAAGTGAAAGGGTCAATGATTGCATGGACACAAAATTTTGGATACATAATAACACTCACGGAATGGGAAAAAAATATACACAATCAACTACAAAATGACACTCGCTGTTTCCTACAAAGAAAATCTTTACAAAATGATATACAGATGGCACCTTCCACCAGCTAGGCTTTCTAAAATGTACCCAAACGTATCTTCTCTTTGCTGGAAATGTAAAAAAAATCAGGGAACATACTATCATATGTGGTGGACCTGTACATACGCCCAAAAATTTTGGACACAAATTAAAAAAATAATGGACCAAGTCATATTGACAAAGATTATAATTAAACCAGAGCTATTTCTTCTGGGCATTTTTAGACAGAAATTAAGTAAAGAAGACAGATACCTCACCATCCAAATACTAATGGCCGCCAGGCTAACATATGCACAATATTGGAAAAACGAAGGCATTCTGACAAATCTAACTATCATTACTAAAATTATGGAATGTGCCGAACTAACAAAATTAACAATGGAAATTCAGAACAAAAATGATTCAGAGTTCTACAAGGCCTGGGAGAAATGGTTCAGATGGCTATCCAACTCTAAGGAAGACAAAGTGAAAAATAACCAAAATTGTTTAAGATGAACCAAAATAAGGATATGTATAACCAAAAATCGGATCAAAAATAACTCAATCCCTGTCTGAGTTCAATCCACTTGATAACTATCAGAAATCTACTAATATTACAATCTATGATTAAATTCTACTAACAAAAACAATAAATATAATCCATCTAAGTCGTCACAACCCAAACGTCTGCTCGCTTGCAGGTATTACCTCTCATCCTGCTATATCTCTCTCTTCTTTCTCTTTTCTCTCTTTATTTTTTCTCTTTCTCTCCCTTTTCTCCCTATCTTTTCTCTTCCCACATTACTGTTGGATTATCAAATATTACAGCTATAAGATACTTAATTAAGAACTCTGAATACGAAATATTTACATATGGACAAATACCCGAAATGTACATACAATAATATATATAAGCTGTGATATAACAATATTGTTTATCCCACTCCCCTCCCACTTTTCTTTTCTGTACTCCCATCTCCGTTCCCCCTGTTTTATTCCTTTTTGTATAAATTAATAAAGTATATTTTTTTAAAAAAATCATCATCAACTCAGAGTTTTCCAAACCTGCCCAGAAGCCGAGAGGGAAAGAGTGAGAGGGAAGGAGAGAGAGAGGAAGAGAGGAAGAGAGAGAAACAGACAGAAAAAAGAGAGGAAGGAAAAGAGAAAGGAAAAAAATGGGAGTAAGGAAGAGAGAAAGAAAATCAAAATCTAGTTTGAAACTAGCTCAACTATTTAAGTGGCATTTTGATATTGATAGAGTTGCCCTATTATGAGCTCACATAGACACACAGTACAGTATTTTATTTTGAAATTCTCTGAGGCAAAACAGGGTGGGTTGTTTGTTTGTTTGTTTGTTTGTTTATTTATTTATTTATTTATTTATTATTCCTGTGCCGCCCAGACACTATACTTTTCCGCCCACCCCCCAAAAAAAATTAGAGGGAACACTGCGCTTACTATTCAGTCGTCTCCAAATCGTCTCGAAACTTCAACTGTCAGCTTCCTATACAAGCTGTTTCTCCATCCACTAACTCAGTTGAAGTGAGTAACTGAAAAGAATCCAACAGAATCCTGGTATCATGTCTGCCTCTACTCAACTTTTGACTCCTCCCTCCCTTGGAATCCCCCCCACCCTTCAGCTCTCAAGGGAAGGGGAAGAGTTGAGGGGCCCTCAGCAGAGGGGAATCCGCAGGGTCCTGCCTAACTAGGGGCTGGACTAGGAGACCTCCAAGGCCCCTTCCAACTCTGTCCCAGCCCTAGCAGCCAACACACAGATCCCCCTCCGGCTCAGGAAGGCCAAGAATAAGCCCCCTTTGGTGTTCTTGCCTGGGTCACGAAGCAGAGCCCCCAATGGGGACCCTGGGAGGGCCACGCTCTGTGGGGCTTCCCCAGAAGTGACCACCCTAGCCTTGGTTCAATCCCACCTGTGTCCATGGACTAGTCCAGTGTTTCCCAACTTTGGCAACTTGAAGAAATTTGGACTTCAACTCCCAGAATTCCCCAGCCAGCATTCGCTCTGTGGGGCTTCCCCAGAAGTGACCACCCTAGCCTTGGTTCAATCCCACTTGTGTCCATGGAGTAGTCCAGTGTTTCCCAACCTTGGCATTCGCTGGCTAGGGAATTCTGGGAGTTGAAGTCCAAATTTCTTCAAGTTGCCAAGGTTGGGAAACCCTGGACTAGGCCATCCAATTATATCCACCCCCATGGCAAAAACCGAATTCCTCCCTTTTTAGGCCTGGCAGGTTCCACTCCTATTGCCAAGGGAAGCTCAGGCACCAGACCCGAGGGGCAGCCCTTTTCCTTCTTCAGGGACGGGAGGGACCCCAGAAGCCCCATTCAGCCCAGATCCCAAAGGGGCTTTTCAAAAGGCAGCCGGGATTTCTTGGGGGGCGGTTTGAATGGAAAGGTTTATCCTCTTTGCAGAGTCGTTGGGTGGTGAGCATTGGGAAGGTCAGTCGTGAGCCCTCTGGGAGGCCTTGAAGACCCCTGGGGGTTTATCTGCACCCGCCGGGTCACCTGAATCAGGGGGCTTCCAGAGAGCCTTTGGGGGAAGCCTTTGGAGCCTGGGGAGGGCGGAACACGAGCCTACTGGGCCCACCGGAAGTTGGGAAAGAAGCCATTTCCAGGCTCCAGAGGGCAGGTAAAGGTCCGCCGGCCATCTGTGGCACCCATGCCATAGGTTCGGCATCACTGTCTTATGCAGACCTGGGCAAAGTGTGGACCGGGGGCCGGATGCGGCCCGCCCGCTGTCTGTGACCAGCCTGCGGAGGTTGGAAGGAAGAAAGGATGGACGGATGGACGGAAGGAAGGAGGGAGGGAGGGAGGTGGGAAGGTAGGAAGGTAAGAAGGAGGGAGGGAGGGAAGGAAGGAAGCAAGGAGAAATGGAGGGAGGAAAGAAAGAAGGAAGGAGAAATGGAGGGAGGGAGGAAGGAAGGAAGGAGAAATGGAGGGAGGAAAGAGAAGGAAGGAGAAATGGAGGGAGGGAGGAAGAAAGAAAAAATTCTCTTTTCATGCCCTTTTGCAAAAGTCCAATAAATGCTCATTTTTTAATTGTTCATTGGTTTCATTGGCCTTTCCAAGAAATTTAAAGCAACCCCCCCCCCCACTTCTCAGGGAGTGGGCAATTAATTTATAATTATAATATAATTATTTATTTATTGGCAAGAATTCTAAGAGAAATATTACACATCATGCCATCACATCATTTATCTCCCAAACCACTCTTGAACATTGGCTACTCTTGAACTACTCTACAAAAAGACCTAGACTCAGTTTCTGACTGATCCAACACATGGCAACTCCAAATCTCAACCAGCAAATGCTCTGTCCTACACATCGGCAAAAAGAATCAGAACTTCAAATACAAACTGAATAAACAAATCGTCACAGATAATTCCCACTCGGTCAAGGACTTCGGGATACTAATAACTAAAGATCTTAGTGCCAAAGCCCACTGCAACAACATCGCTAAGAAAGCCTCAAGAGTTGTTCATCTAATCCTACGTAGCTTCTGCTCTGGAAATCTCACATTACTTACCAGAGCTTACAAAACCTTCACCAGACCCATCCTCGAATAAAGCTCATCTGTTTGGAACCCATATCGCATCTCAGACATTAACACCCTTGAAAATGTTCAAAGATACTTCACAAGAAGAGCCCTTCATTCCTCCACTCGAAACAGAATACCCTACGAAAATAGACTTACAATCCTGGGTCTTGAAAGCTTAGAACTACGACACCTTAAACATGATCTAAATATTGCCCGTAAGATCATATGTTGCAATGTCCTGCCTGTCAAAGACTACTTCAGCTTCAACCGCAACAACACAAAAGCACACAACAGATTCAAGCTTAATATTAACCGCTCCAAAATTGACTGTAAAAAACATGACTTTAGTAATCGGGTTGTCAAAGCGTGGAACTCCTTACCGAACTTTATAGTATCATCCCCTAACCCTGAACATTTTACCCTTAGACTATCCACGGTTGACCTCTCCAGATTCCTAAGAGGTCAGTAAGGGGCGTGCATAAGCGCACTAGAGTGCCTTCCATCCCCTGTCCTATAGTCTCTCCTATATCTCATATTTCTTCTCTACTATATCCACTATAACCTTCATTGTGTATTATTGTGTATTGGACAAAATAAATAAATAAATAAATAAATAAATAAAATGTCCTTTGTTATGATCATAAAATAAATTTGGCACTCATTCCACATTGGATTTTCCGTATTGAGGTTGGGGGAAATAGTGTGATGACTAAACAGACTGTCCCAAATTATTAAACTTCTTTTTCAAAAGGAAATGCAAGTTCCCAGCATTAAAATTTCCAGAGGTCATCACGCAAGTTGGATTGGGTGGCGTAGAAGTCAAATGAATGAATGAATGAATGAATGAATGAATGAATGAATGAATGAATGCAGTGCAAAAAGCCATCCTTGCAAAGAGTGGCTGAGAGGTGAGGGGTGGGGCTTAATCCCACCACTGGGTGGGCCGGATAGAGTGTGTGGGCAGGCCATACATGTCCGGCGGGCTGGAGTTTAAGGATCCTTGATCTATTGTTTGTAGCCCCTC
This sequence comes from Erythrolamprus reginae, assembly GCF_031021105.1. NCBI lineage: Eukaryota > Metazoa > Chordata > Lepidosauria > Squamata > Dipsadidae > Erythrolamprus > Erythrolamprus reginae. The sequence goes on along the minus strand of NC_091960.1, from coordinate 27,296,838 downwards.
CATCCACCCTTTCATCCCTGGGCTTGGTGCCTGGTGCCTGGTGCCAAGCAAAACAAGACAAGGCACCAAGGACCCATCAGACCTGATTTGGTCCAGCTGCTTCTTTGAAGCAGAAGACAAGAAGGAGGAGAATGGGATCTGGATTTCATCGCAGCCTGTAGCATTGGGCCCTGTCCATCAAGACACTCCCCAGTTAAACCAATGAGGTTGGGAGGAACATCAATGTCAATGAAGGCCGTTGTTCCCAGGGCCACGCAGAGAGGAGACTTCATCCCAGCTATGGTAGTTTCAAAAACCAGAGAGGCAGAGACATTTCATTCAAACTAGTACAGGGAATGATTTAAATGGAATCTGGTGAGGTCGTGGGGCTCCGGGTTTCCTGGCCTGCTATGTTTTCTGCAATTTTGGCCACAAAAGACACGAAGGTGACAGGGGTGGGAAATCCATCGGAACGACAGCTGTGGGGTTGTGTTTTTTTCAAGTCATGCAATGTTGAAGGTTGTCCTTTCGAAGTTGTCCTTGAGAAGTCTGCTCTTACAGGAGACCAGAAACCACCTCCAGTTTCCCTGCCCCAAGCAGAAACCTTGGAGGCCAACTTTTGGAAATGCAGATTTGGTCATTCCGTTCAAGAGAGGGTATTTTGCAACTCCTGGGCAGAATGGCAGGACTAGAAAGCAGCCAAGATCCAAGACAGGATGAAAGCCGTTAGCCACAATAGGCAATTAGCCCAACACCCTTTCATTTTTATTCTATTTCATTTCATTTCATTTAGAAACATAGAAGATTGACGGCAGAAAAAGACCCTGTGGTTCATCTAGTAGTCTGCCCTTATTATATTTTCTGTATTTTATCTGAGGAGGGATATATGTTTGTCCCAGGCATGGTTAAATTCAGTCACTGTGTGTTGTGGTTCAGCCTGAGTCAGATGAAAGACCAGCTGCGTCTCTGCTGGCTCCATGCCCGGGGGAGGGTGAGGGTGAAGTGGAAAGTGATGAGGAGGAACGGCCTGGGAGCCCTGGGGGGGGGGGGCTCTCTCAAGCCAGTAGCTTGGAGTCTCTAGAGTCATTAGATGACGAAGCACAAGCCATCATTAGTATGCGACAGAGACGTGTAGATCAAAGGAGGGATCAATTGAAGAAATATTATCACCGGTGAATGAGGAACAGCAGGGGTGGGGGGTCCTCATTAGCAGGGAAGGGTTTATAAGGCAGGCAAACTGTTTCAACAGTGTGGAGTGTTATCAGAGTGGAATTGCTGTATCTGCCTTCTCTCTCAGCGTTTTGTTCCTGGCTGGTGGCCCAGCAGTCTTGAAGACCCGTGGGAGGTTTGTGCCTGTCAGCAACAGCCTCGTTTATCATCAAGGATCCTGTGTTTTTGTATGGACAATTGCCTTTGTGTATCTGTTTGGAGTTCCAGTGTTTTCCTGACTTGTAAGGACATTTTCTGTTGGTTATTTTTCTCTTTCTCATTATAAAACTGTGTTTGGATTCAACCGGTGTGTCTGGCTTATCATTTTGGGTTGGTCATAACTTCCGGAGTGCCCAGACAGAACACTGTGGACTTGCCAACCGCGTCTGTAGGAAGTTTGTTCCAAACATCTACTATTTCAGTAAAATAATATTTTCTCACATTGCTTCTGATCTTTCTCCCAACTAACCTCAGATGGTGCCCCCTTGTTCTTGTGTTCACTTTCCTATTAAAAACACTTCCCTCCAAACTTTATTTAACTCTTTAACACATTTAAATGTTTCTGTCATTTTATTTTATTTTATTTGTTTGTTAAACATGTATAGGATAGTAGTAGTTTGTATAAACATAACGTAAGTTTAAAAAGTAACGATAAAAGAGGACAATAGGACAGTAGAACAGGATAGTAGTGGTGAGCTTATAACATCTTATAACACTGATAACTTATAACACTAGCTCATAACATCGCAGCATTCTGCAATCTTGTGATTACAATTTACATTCTTCACTATATACTTTCTTCACTGTAGTCATTGGGGAAATTAGCAGGAGGTTGTAAATGCTGATCACGTGATCATGGGACACTGTGTCAGTCTCAAGACCAGAGGGGCAACAATGAGATTCAATCAAGTCCAATCCTTTATTACCTAATGTCAGAATCTTGCCAAACTAAAGCTATAACTTTTAAAGCTATCCCCAGTGAATCTAGGAAATGGTTATTCTGAATTTTCTTCCCCATGCTCAGGATAGGGAAGGGGAGGATAAGGAAGGGAAGGGAAGGGAAGGGAAAAGGGAAGGGAAGGGAAAAGGGAAGGGAAGGGAAAAGGGGAGGGAAGGGAAGGGGAAGGGAGATTTCCAATGCTCCCTGTCTGATTCCCACAAGGAAACTGAATGGGGAAGACCAGCCAGAAGTTGAAAGTCACTCCTGCTCCCACTGCTTTTTGGCTTACTCATTCTGTTCTTTTTTCCTTTGGACATTCTGTTTCTCTGTTTAAATAAAGAACTATATCTGAAATGATGAGCCAATGTGTTATCCAGTAGTACAGTGGTCGCTGTAAATGTAAGGGCCATCTGCCCTAGGTGAGAATGATCCTCTTTCAGAGGTACAGTATGTGCAAATTACTTTCAGGAGGAAAATATCCCCCTGGGCTTCTAAGAAGCAAATGCTCACTTAATCCTTAATGCCATTCCACTAGCTTTATACACCAGGTTTAGTGAATGCAAGAGAAAGCATGTCTCTCCAATTATTTCCCTAAGTTGCACCATTGATTCAAAACGCATGGAAAATCCCTTTTGGTTTTTCCTCCAAAATGGAACTGCTCTTAAAAGAATAATGGCCATGGTGATAGGAAAAACAAGAGAGTTAGAAATGGAAGACAGGGATCGCCAGCTTCTTGAAATAATGCCATAAGTACAATGGTGATGGTGTCATATAGGAGGAGAAAGCTGTAGGTCATGAAAGCTTCTGCCCTTTTTAAAAAAATAATTGGTTGGGAAGGTGTTGCTGAATTCCTGATTTACGTGTGTGTCAATGTATGAGCAGAGTAATCCTTGTTTACCAAGATTGTACACAAACAGAAATGTTTAGATTGAGATCAGTTGTGAATAACTACTCAGCCACACACAGATATCCTAACTTGAATTAAAATTGACTTTGAGAAAAAAAACATATGCAGATAAACAGTCTAATGTCATACACATAATATTTTTATTTTATTTATTTATTCTTTGTCCAATATACAATACATATGAAAGAGAATAGACATTAAGTAATATATATAATGATAGAAAGTAAGAAAGAAGAGAAGTAGGAGGAAAGGAGAGAAAATGTATGATATATGAGATAAGGAAAGAAGATTGGACAGGGGACGATAGGCACATCAGTGCACTTATGTACGCCCCTTACTGGCCTCTTAGGAACCTGGAGAGGTCAATCGTGGAGAGTCTTAGAGAGAAATGTTGGGGGCTGGGGGCTGACACCACTGAGTCTGACAATGAGTTCCACGCTTCGACAATAAGTCAGAATAACAATCCAAATGTTACCAAGTACGTAGTCTTTCTTACCAGTTTTTTTTTGTCATAGTCAGCAAACAAAGATCTCAAGCCTAAACACATTTTAACTATAATATATGACTACAATACAGAGAGATTGCAGAGAAAATGCAGAGCACAAGGAGGCACAATCTGAGGTTAGTTGGGGGAAAGATCAGAAGCAACGTGAGAAAATATTATTTTACTGAAGGAGTAGTAGATGCTTGGAACAAACTTCCAGCAGACATGGTTGGTAAATCCACAGTGACTGAATTTAAACAACACTGGGATAAACATATATCCATCCTAACATAAAATACAGGAAATAGTGTAAGGGCAGACTAGATGGACCACAAGGTCTTTTTCTACCATCAATCTTCTATGTTTCTATGTTTCTCTTAACAGCGAGTAGCTTACACAAAGAGAAACAGGGAGGGTGACTCAGAGAAATAAGCTATAAACTCTAGCTCCCTCTTGTGGCAGTCTGAAACATCTGCAGCCAATATATTGCCAACCCAACAGTTATGGACAGAGTCCTAGCAGTGTGATGGTGAGGAACTGTCTAATAAATTCTAACCTGAAGGTATCGAGGGGTAGCTAGAGAACTTTGTGCAAGATGTCATTTGCAGTCTTGATCTACCTACTCTTTGCCCAGCATGAATTGGTTCCCTCCTGCTAACATTCTTCTTGGCTTCCCGCTTTTTCCAGTTCAGCTCCCATGTTGGCATCCTCCCAATCTTTGGTTGCAATTACCTTCCCAAGGCCTTGCAGAAATCAGGCTCTCACTCATGCTGGCTGGGGAATTCTGGGAGTTGAAGTCCACACATCTCAAAGCTGCCAAGGTTGAGGTTCGGGGAGAGGCGGCTCTGGATCTCGGCCGATACCAATCCATCATAGACAACATTGCTTTCCAAATTAAGCGTGGAAGGTCAACCACGCAGAACATAAGTACAGTTAACGTGCATGACATAATCCCCAAAATTGACAGTCGTTGTTTTAGTTTTGACCAAACAGCTGGATTTTGTATATTATAGACAGTCATGGGAAAGCCATCGATAGGACAGTTGCTGGGATGGATATGTTGAAATGCATCTTTCTCCCAATGGCATCCCACCCCTCTGTCATGCTGGCTAGGGAATATTGGCCTGGATAATGGGGACTGCGTGCAGGAGATGTTTCCATATGCCAAGAGAGGAAAGACTCATTGAAAACCCAAACTTTGACGGATAAAGTTTGCATTGAAATTAACCTGGGAAAAAGCCTTGGCAGGTTTCACGTGTTGAACTAAGCCAAGATATATTTTAGATAAGGTTGGTTAAACAAATCTCAGTGGCTGAATTCATGCATCACTCTAAGCCAGTGGTTTTCAACTTTGGCAACTTTTAGATTGATGGAGAATTTTGTTTGCTGGAAGTCCTCTGATCTTAAAGTTGCCAAGGTTGAGAAATACTGTCCTGAGATATAAAAAGTGGTTTAGAATCCACAGGGGAGGTGGAATTCAACAGGTTCTGACTAGTTCTGCAGAACCAGTAATTATGAGTAGTTCGGAGAACTGGTAAATATCACCTCTGACTGGCCCTACTCCCATCTATTCTCTGCCTCCCGAGTCCTAGCTGATTGGGAGGAAATGGGGATTTTGCAGTATCCTTCCCCTGGAATGAGGAGGGAATGGAGATTTTACAATATCTTTCCCCTGCCACGCCCACCAAGCCACGCCCACCAAGCCACGCCTACCAAGCCACACCATGATCACTGTTCTGCCGGCATGTTTCAACTGCCCGTAATTAGAGGTTAATTAGTCCAGGAAGACAAACACCACACGATAAAAGGAAACCCCAAAGGTTTTTATAAACAGAAAAACAGAAACAGCTCCCTTTTTAAATGTCAAAGGGATTTTCTGGTAGACACAAGGCACAGGTTAAATGCAGTCCAAGTGCTCACCCAATAACTGGGAAATTGAGTCCAATTCTAAAGTCCAGAAAGTCCACACACAATCTTGAACAGCAAAAATCATGATCTTGACGAAACAATGAATCAGATAAACTGCCATGAGGCTAAAACACCAGGCTGCACTTTTATCTGTAGCAATAATTACAGCAGCCCCACTCAACCACAGGTGGCCTCATTTTCTCTTGTAATAATCCTTCAGTTGTTGTCTCCTATGCATCACTCTACACATGTGTGGATGTGTCATTAATTCTTGTTCAGAATCCAGGGATGATACAGATGATTGATCTCCTCCTGGGCTGTCTGCCAAACTCCCCTCTTCCCTGTCACTCACGCTTCCTCGGTCAGAGGAGGCTTTGTCGACAGATTCCATCGGGAGCAAAACAGGCCTGCGGCATGTGGATATTTCCCCCACATCCACCTGCAGATTCCTTGGGGCAGGAGCTGGGCCAGAGCTAACCACAACAATCACCAAGCAACACCCACAGAACCGGTAGTAAAAAAAAATTAAATCCCACCACCGATCCACAGAGATAGACATTTATTCATTCATTCATTCATTCATTCATTCATTCATTCATTCATTCATTCATTCATTCATTCATTCATATGACTTCTATGCCACCCAATCCTGTAGGACTCAGGGCGGCTAAATATAAAATGTATAAAATTTATATTTTAACATGTGTGCAGCAGCATCCAAAGAGGGTATTAAAACCCGCACGTTGGCAGACACATTGCCATAATACCATCTCTGCCATCTTGAATTGTGGGCGTAGCTGAACACATAATTTTGATCAGTTGCTATGGATGAGTGCAATGCATAAGCCAGGCTGATATATTGTTTCTTAAGATTTGTGGAATCTGTGAGGGCTTAGCTAAAACTCTCTGAGCTCACCTGTGCTGCTAAATAGGGAGACCAAACATCTCTCAGAGGGGCTTACCAGAATCAGCTGAATACAGGTAACCCCTTACTTACAGCCATTCCATTAGTGACCATATGAAGTTATAATGGCATTGAAAAAATGACTTAGAAAAAATGTCCCCCAATACATCACCAGAATGTTGGAAATGTAAACAAAATCAGGGAACATACTACCACATGTGGTGGTCAGGTCAAAAAGCAAAGCAATGCTGGAACAGGTTAAGAAAATGGATTGAAGAGATAACAAACCAACAAACAGATATGAAACTGGAATTATTTTTTATTAGGAATGCCTACAGAGAACCAGGACAAAAAGCCCCATGTCCATTCCCTCCCCACTCCTGGGGGAAGGATACTGCAAAATCCCCATTCCCACCCTACTCTGGGGCCAGCCAGAGGTTGCATTTTCCAGTTCTCCGAACTACTCAAAATTTCCACTACCACTTCTCCAGAACCTTTATTTATTCATTTATTTTTGTCAATAAAGTATTGGTAGTATACAAAGATATAACACTGTTTATGTTGTGGTTGGCCCTGGGCCAGTTCCTGCTCCAAGGACTGTGGATGTTGGTTTGGGAGAATCCTCACGTTATATGTTTGGCTGCCAACAGCTTCGGACAGTGAGGATTCTGTGTCAAGGGCAGATTCTGGGAGTGAAGCAGGATCCGATGATGAGGTAGTTACAGGCAGCCCATTAGCTAATTACCCCATTAGTGAATCATCATTGGATTCAGAGGAAGAGGGATTCATAGATGCTCACAAGCACAGGTTTATGACGAGAAGGGAACAACTGTGCAAGTAGTATAGAAAATAAGGGAGAACACCTGTAGCTGGGGCAATTAGGCTAATGGGACTGCTGGTAAATTGCCAGCATCGCTGAGAGATTATCCGTTCGGTGAGAGACGAATGCTGTTTGATTTTTGACTGCTCCAGGATTTACCAGGACTTTTTGAATATTTCACAGTTAAGTACAGATTGAGAACTCTTTTTTTATTATTATTATTATTATATTTTTATTTATTTTATATGACTTACAAACATTTAGACATCAAACAATACAACATTAAACATTTACACTTGATATATTTACAAAATTTATTTTTTTTAGCAATTCTATTTACTATACCTTTTTCTTAATTTCCACCCAGTTGTAAATTTTTCCCCACACTTTGTAATTATTTTGTTGGTTTTGAATTTCGTATGTTAATTTGCTAAATTTGGCGCAGTCTAATATTTTTTTAATTACCGTTTCTTTGTTTGGAATCTTATCTTGTTTCCAGACTTGTGCATATGCTAATCTTGCAGCAGTAAGTAAGTGATTTATTAAGTAGTAATTTTCTTTGCTATGTTTGCCTCTAATTATGCCTAATAAATACATTTCTGGTTTTATTTCAATTTTATAGCCCAATATTTCTTCCATCAATGCCCTAATTTGAATCCAATTTTTTTTTGCTTCGTTACATTGCCACCATATGTGGTAGTATGTTCCCACTTCTTTTTTACACTTCCAACATTTGTTACTAATGTTTACGTTCATTTTGGCTAGGCGCGCTGGCGCATAATGCCATCGGAAGAACATTTTATAAAGATTTTCTTTATATGGTGTTGACAAAGTCATCTTATAATTAACTGACCATAGTTTTTCCCAGTCTTCTAGCTGAATTGCATATCCAAAGTTAGTCATCCAAGATATCATGTTAGGTTTAACAATTTCTTCGATGTTTTCATAGTTTAATAGATAAATATACATTTTGGTTATAAATTTTTTGTCAGATCCTGTCAATATTTTGTCTATTTCATTTTGTTTATTATATATTCCAAATTTTACCAAGTCCCTTTTATATCTACTTTGAATTTGGTAATATGGAAGCCAATCTGTTACTATGCCTTTCTCTTTAAGTCTTTCTCTAGTTTTAAGACTTCCTTTAGTATTTAATTGGACTTCGTAGGTTATTTTTTGTTCTTGGCTTATTATATTTGGATGAATTTGAGCTTCTAGCGTGGATAGCCATCTGGGTATTTCATTATAGTGTTTTTTCCTGACTTTCCGCCAGTGTGTCAATAGTGTATTCCGAATTTGGTGTTGTTTAAACTGAGAATGTTTTGAATGTTCTTTTTCCCACAAATGTGCGTGCCATCCTTCATTTATATCGTGGCCTTCTATTGTTAGAATTCTAGGATTTTCAAGGTTGACCCATTCTTTAATCCATAGTAATTTAGTGGCTTGGTGGTATATTTCTAAGTTGGGTAAACCGAATCCTCCTCTTCTTCTTAAATCTTGTAGGGCTTTCATGTTTATTCTTGGTTTTTTATTGCACCTGATAAATCTAGAAATTATTTTATTTATTTTAGCAAAGAACGATTTGTTTCATTGTATTGGTGCTGTTTGGAAGAGATAGAGCCACCTTGGAAGTATATTAGACTTTATTGTATTGATCCTTCCCATTAAGGATAAATTTAACTTTGACCATTTTTCTAAATCTTCTTTTGTTTTTGTTAATAATTTCATATAATTTAGTTCTTTCAGTGAAGAATACCTTGTCGTAAACCAAATCCCTAGATATTTAATTTTTTTTTCTCTTTGAAAACCTGTTTCTTTTATTAATAATTTGTTTAAATCTTGATTACAATTCTTGGTTAATATTTTAGTTTTATTCCTATTTATTTTTAAGCCGGCCACTTTCCCATAGTTCTCTAATTCTTTTACTAAGTATATCATTGAGCTAACTGGGTTCTCTAAGAAGATTGAGAACTCTTGAAGGGGGGTGGCTGTGACATCTTCACAGCTGCCTTTATCTGTTCTGCTTTTGTTTTCGCTTTTCACAGCATTCCAGGCTTGTGGTTTGTGGGAGAGCACTTTGGCTGATTAAAGTGCGTGTGTACAATATTTTTCTTTTGATAAACTGACTCTTTGTTTACAACAGTGTTTGTGTTTGAATGTACACTTTGGACTTAATTGGGGCTCGTAACGTGAAGCCAGGCATAACAGTTTATATACATGATATTGGTACTAATAAGAGAGAAACCTAGGACAGGGATGGTAGGCACGCTGGTGCACTTATGCAGTCCTCTTACTGTCGGAACCTGTTCAATTTCACCTGTGGCTTTAGTACTGTATAAATTCGGATCTTTTCACTCTTTGGGTATAATCTTCCCCTTTTTCCTTCTCATGTCTTCCTTCTCTTGCTTGGGGTCAGGAGGAGGACTGGTTACAGTCCGTCTGGAGTCACCTCTCAGCAACTTAAAATCAACTGAGCAAATTCCGGTACTTGATTGTTCTCTTTTTTTTTTTTTTTTCAATTTTTTTTATTATTTTTCATAAAAAGACAAACAGATACAAACAAACAATAAACATAAAGTGGGGGTGTATTTCCCCCGCTTCTTATGAAAGTATAAATTCAAATATAGAAAAAGAATACATATGTATTAACTATTGTAAAAAAGAAGAAAAAATTAATAAATTTGAATTGAAGTTTACAAATCTTAATGTGGGTATTAAGGTTAGTATAACATAGTTACCAAAAAGGAAAGATACCTTTAATATAATCCTAATTACTATAATAAAATAGTATTAAACCTTCAATCTAGACAGTAAGACTAAATTCAACTATTATACTTCAAAAATCTTAATATATTGCTTATACTTATACATACATAGCTATATCATAATCATCAAAAAATCCTTTTAAACTAATATTGCTATTATTATCATCTAGATAAAAACTAATACAAAATAAAGAAAAAGAAAAAAACAACCACTAACAATATATCTTATTTTTTCTTATCTATCCATTTGTAAACGTTGTTCCATGTTTCGTAAAATTTAGTATCCTCTTGATCGTTTAATCTTCTTGTCATCATATCCATTTCAGCGCAATCTAATATCTTAGCTATAACCTCTTCTTCCTTGGGGATTTCCTCCCCTTTCCAGTTTTGCGCATATATTATTCTAGCCGCAGTTAATATATGTATGATTAAATAGAAAATTTCTTTCTTATAAATCTGGGTTGTGACACCTAATAAATAGAATTCCGGGGTATTATCTATATCTTGTTTTATTATTTCTTTTAATATTTTTTCAATCATCTTCCAATATATTTTTGCTTTGCTGCATGTCCACCATTGATGATAGTAAGTTCCTATATCCTTCTTACATTTCCAACATATTGGGGATGTTTTGGGAAACATTTTTGCTATCCTATTTGGTGGGAGATGCCATCTATAGAACATTTTGATTTGGTTTTCTTTTAAAGAAACTGATTTAGTCATTTTCCAATTATTGATCCACACTTTCTCCCATGTGTCTATATCTATTTCCTTGCCAATATTTCTACACCATCTTATCATAGTATCTTTTAAAGACAATTCTATATTTTTATGAGCAATAAGTAGTTTATATATTTTCCCTATCATTTTTGTAGGGTTAGTGGTTATTAAGGTAGTTAAAGAATTCTTACTTTTATTAAAAATGTAAAGAGTTTTATCCTTCTGATATCTAGATCGGATCTGGGCATAGTGCCACCAATCTATTATTATCCCTTCTTCTTGTAGTTCAATTCTAGATTTAAGCTTCATCTGATCATTTAATAGTTCTTTATATCTATGAGTCATTTTCTTGTCCTTTATAGACTTTGGATGCGTTATTGCTTCTAAGGGAGCTAACCAATCTGGGATGCTTAAGAAATGATTCTTCTTTATATCTTTCCATACTTCTAGTAAGTATTTCCTTAATGTATGCCTTTTAAAATATGAATGGTTTTTGTCCTTATCATACCATAAAAATGCGTGCCATCCAAGCATTAAATCATGTCCTTCTAGTTCAAGTGTTCTTTTATTATCTAAAATTATCCAATCTCTAAGCCATGTTAGTGCGGCGGCCTGATAGTATAATTTCCAATTTGGAAGGCCAAATCCTCCTCTTTCTTTGATATCTTCTAAACAATTCATTTTTATCCTTGCTTTTTTACCTTGCCATATAAATTTTTTAACTAAGTTTGTTAAAGTTCTTAAAAAGATACCCCCTGGGTTTATTGGTATTGTCTGAAAAAGAAATAAGACCTTGGGTAAAATGTTCATCTTAATTGTTGCAATTCTTCCTAAGAAAGATATTTTCAAATTGTTCCAGGTTGCTAAGTCTTTTTTAATTTCTGCTAACAATTTCATATAATTATCATTTTTTAATGTTATTGTTTTCGCTGTTAAATTTATTCCTAAATATTTTACCTTTTTTACAGTCTTTATTCCAGAAATAGTTTCTAATTTAGTTTCTAGTGTTTTGTTCATGTTTTTAGTCAAGTAATGTGTTTTGTTTTTGTTTATCTTTAAACCTGCTACATTTCCATATTGTTCAATGGTTTGTAATAAAGTAGGAACTGTTGTGGTCGGTTCTTCAATTATAAACATTAGATCATCTGCAAAGGCCTGGAGTTTATAGATTTCATCTCCTACGGTTAAACCTTTTATTCTGGGGTCCGCTCTTATTTTAATTAATAAGGTTTCAAGGGTCATAATAAATAACAATGGTGATATAGGACATCCTTGGCGAACTCCCTTATTTATATCAAGTATTGGTAATTGACTGTTATTCAATATTATATTCGTTGTTTGTTTTGAATATATAGTATCTATTAGATTAACAAATTTTGGGCCAAATCTCATTTTATTTAATTGCATTTTTATAAATATCCAATTAACGTTGTCGAAGGCTTTTTGAGCATCCAAAAACATTAAAGATGCCATCTTATCTGAATGTTGTTCATAGTACTCTAGTATATTTATTACAGTTCTAATATTATTTTTAATTTGTCTCCCTGGAAGAAACCCATTTTGGTCTTGGTGTATTATTCCATTTATAACTCCTTTAAGTCTTTCTGCATAAATGGCAATAAAGATCTTATAGTCTACATTTAATAGTGATATAGGCCTATAATTTTTGATTTTTTCTGGTTCTGTACCCTGTTTATGTATTAAAGTTGTCAGTGATTCTGACCAAGATTTAGGAATTTTTCCGTCAAGTCTACAGGAATTAAAAGTTTCTAACATATGGTTTCTTATTGTTTCATTATCTATCTTATACCATTCTGCAGGTATGGCATCCGGGCCTGTGGCCTTGTTGCTTTTCTGTTTTTTAATTGTTATTAGGAGTTCCTCCATTGTTATTGGTCCGTCCATGGTAGCCTGTTGATCTTCTGTTATTTGTGGTAGATTTGAAGCCTCTAAATAGTTAAAAACTTCATCTTCAATGACATGATCTTTAGCATATAATTCCTTATAGAAATTATACACAATGTCTGCCTTACCTTCTGTATCGTATTTTATTTTACCATCTTTATCTTCTAATTTTTGGATTAATTTTGATTGACTTTGTTTTCTAAGTTTATACGCTAGCCATCTGCCAGGTTTATTTGCATATTCAAAGTGTTGTTGCTTTGCTCTTTTAATCTTTTCAGTTAATTGGTTTTGTTCTATAACTCTAATTTTATGTTTAATTACGTTTATTTCTGTCTTTAGATCTCTATTCTTAGTATGTTGCTGCGATAAGGATTCTAATTGTTTTAGTTCGTTTGTTAATTGTAAATACTCTAATTTCTTTTCCTTATTGTATTTTGCTGTATAAGATATTGTTAAACCTCTTATGTACGCTTTAACTGTATCCCATAAGTTCTGTGGAGTAGTGTCTGATGTTTTATTAATTTCAAAAAATATTTTTAATTCCTTTTCAATCCAATCCTTATATTTCTTGTCGTTTAATATATGCCTGTTCATCCGCCAATTGTTCTGTTTATTATTCATCGTCATATAGACCACTATTGGATTGTGATCGGCCCATGTATTAACGTCTATCTCAACTTCTCTTATTTGTTCTGCCACCGTTTTTGGTGCCCATAACATGTCAATTCTCGTCCAAATTTTGTGCGGATTGGAATAAAAAGTAAATTGCCTTTTGAGAGGGTGTCTTTCCCTCCAAATATCGCTTAATAATAGTTCCGCTTTCATTTTTTGAAAAGTACTGGGTAGCAAGTTTCTTCTTGTTTTTTTACCTTTTCCCCTTTTTTTATTACCTCCCCCTCCTGAGTGGTCTAATTGTCTATTCGCGATAGCATTAAAATCACCTATTATCAATAGATTATCAATAGCTAAATCTGTTATTATTTGGTGTAAATTTTTATAGAATGTCATTTGGTCTTCATTGGGGGCATAAATAGAAACAACCACTAGAGGTCTGGGTTCAATATCTACTTGTACAATCAATATCCTACCCTCTTTATCCTTATATATTTGTTTGGAATTTATAGAATTCTTGACATACATCACTACACCTCTTTTTTTTTGGTCTGCTAATGCAGCATACATTTTTCCAATTTTGGGATTCAACAGTAATTTTTGGTTATCTTTTTTAATATGAACTTCTTGTAGTATTGCAATCTGAACATTTTGGTTTCTGATTTTGGAAAAAATTTGCTTCCTTTTTCTTGGTTCATTAAGTCCATTAACATTTACGGAAAAGATTTTCAAGTCTTTATTCGTTGTCATTTAATAGGTTTTTTGGTTTCTCGCTGAGGTTGAACTCTTCTAGAACCTTGGTCCTGCTCTATTACTTGGGCAGTTGCCCCCAGGTTTTCTTCTTGCTGAGTTAGTGATTTTTCCCCTGGTTGCTGTTGAGCTGGCTGTAGTTGGACCACTAGTTGCTTACTTGCATGGTCGGAGTGGCCCAAACCACTCTGTTCAAGAAAGAACATAGCTTGATCTACGTTTTCCAGTTTGTACCTTGTAGAGCGCCATGTCAGAGAAAGTCCTTGTGGAATAAGCCAACGGTAAGTGATATTTTCTTTAATCAAGATTTTGGTTAAAAAGTGGTAATCTCTTCTGTTTTCTCTGACACTTCTTGGAACTTGTTTTAATATCTTTATTTCTACTCCATGTCGTTGAGGCGGGGAGTTTCTTGAATAATGAAGTATCTCATCTCGCAACGCCTTTCTTGTAAATTTAATATGTATCTCTCTTGGGAGGTTGTGTCGACGGATATAGCTATTCGAGATTCGGTATACTTCATCGATTTCTTTCTGTAAAGCCATGGGGTCCTCTTGAAGTATACCTCCAATGATTTCCGCCATAGTCGTTTTTAAGTCTTCATCTTTTTCCTCTTTTATATTCTGAAATCGAAGTCCGTACGAAGCTCGTTGCATCTCCAGCTGGATGATAGATTCATCATATCTTTTGTATCTTTCATCAGCTCTCCCTTCAAGATACTCCATTCTTTTCTCATTTTTGTCAGCTTGCTCTTCAACTTTTTTAACTCGGTCATCACTTTCTTGAAGAGTTTGTTGGATCTGCTTTATCTGATCTTTCATCTCGCCCATATCAGCTTTCATTTGAGCCATCTCCACTTTAAATTCTGCCAAGTCAGCTTTTATGGCTTCTCTTTGTTGTGTTGCCTCCTCCTTTATGGCTTCTCTTTGTTGTGTTGCCTCCTCCTTTATGGCCTCTCTTTGTTGAGTGGCATCTTCTTGTGATTTGACCATAAAGTCCTTCAAAGCATTCAAAGTCTCATGTATAGTTGCAAGATTGGACTGCATTGTTTTGTCTTTGTCTTTGTCCTTGGTAGACATGGTTAGCACTTGATGCGAAGGAGAAGAATGCGGTGACACTTGTGGAGATAGGGTAGTTGGTGTTGTTTGTTTCTTTGTTGTTTTAACAAGAGTTGAGGTGTGGGACATTATCAAATTAGAATCCACTATTTCAAATTTTAAGGTTAGTTTCAATTTTATATATAGTGAAAAGGAAAAGAAATTACTATAAATTCCAAATCTATTCAATATATTTTGTTTCCCTTATAATATGACTATACCAATTCAATAGCAATTCAATTAATAACAGAGTTCAAAAGAAGAAGAGAGAAAAAAAAAATATTATTGTTTAGTGCCACAGGGAAAAAAAAAAAAAAAACAAGTATTAGCCTTTTCAAGTAAAAGGAGGACAGAAAATAAAAGGAGAGAAGGAATATCAACTATATATAGAAGACAAAAGAAAGAAAAGAAAAAAAAAATTTTTTTGGAGGAAAAGACTTTGGGAGGAGGGGAGAAAAAAGAAAAGGGGAAAAAGTAAAGTAAAAAAATTGTTCAAAAAGAAAAAGAAGGAGGGTGGTATTTTAGTTCAACTATTTAGAATAGAGCAGGAACCCAAGGATTATTAACAATGCATGTAGTTCAAACCAAACTTCTTCTAGTAATAGAAATGTAAGGGAGAAAGTCAAAGAAAAATCAGGGAGAAAAAAAAAACCAGATAGTTATTCAAAGACACAATAACAGTATTGTATACTTAAGTTCTTCTTATAAATCCTGTAATTTTGCTAGGAAGTAGAAATGAAAATCCAAATCTCAAAGGGTAAAGTTATATTTGATTTCAATTCAAAATTCAAGGAGTAAAGCAATTCCAAAGCTTGCTTGTGTTCAAGATGGAGTCAGTTTATTTTCCAAATTCAAGACAGGAACAAAGAACAAAGAAAGAGATCCCAAGATGGAGTCAAGTTAATTTTCGTGCAGCAGGCAGATGTTAAACCAAGGAGTTCTCAGCAAATAATCCAAAGGGTGTCAGCAAATAGTCCAAAAGGCTCAGCAAGTATTCCAAATAGGTTAATCCAACAATAAGTAATCCAAAAAAGAAGTGATTTCAATCTCTTCTAGATTCCATTTAATTCATGATTATTAAGTTATTCATGTTGTGAAAATAGGCAGCAAGAAAAAAAAAAGGCAGCAAGACTGTGTTCCTCCGCTTCAAAAATTAAGTCCAGAAGATTATGATTTTAAAAGTCTATCAAGAACAAATTCTGATCATCACTAGAAATTTCCTTTAGCAGTTAAAATTTCCTAAATAGTCATATCAAATTTAAACTATTTTGTTAAAGCATAAAGTCAGAAAATTATTTTGTAGATTCCCAAGTTCACGTTCAAAATGGAAAAGTAAAAGTGAAGAGAAAAAAAAATAAGGTCCGGCTGTTATTTGCGGATGGGTTTAAACAAGAAAAAACTTTCACTTTCGCCCTGGGAAAAAAAAAACTTTCACTTAAAAGTTTTACGATCTTCTGAGTTAAAGACGAAACACAATAGAGATTTTTACCTTAAGTCCTTTCTCTGCTATATTCTTTTTCTATGTAGATGTAGATATTTTTACTTTCGCTTCTTTGCTTTTATTCTTCCCGCTGAGTGAGGGGAGAAAGCGCTGGCCGGTCCTCTTAAGGAAAGAGGAGCGGTTCTCCCGTCTCCGAAGCTGCGGGGCGAACCGCTGCCTCTGGAGTCCTGGCGATGGGTCCTCGGGCAGAGGAGAGCCCCCTGTTCATGGATCGGGCCATCCGGGCCCGATCCGATCACAAATGCGACCTTCGGAGGGGGTAGAAGAGATTCGCCTGGCAGAGCCCTGCCAGACACGTCTCGCCGCGATCTCCACCAAACCGGAAGGTCGATTGTTCTCTTTTTTAAACCTCCCGATCCCAGCCTTCCACCGCCTTCATCTCCTCCTTGGGGTGAAGAAAAACCTTGCAAAATTGCTCATTCCCATCTAGACCATTGGCCTCTGCATATTTTCAATTTTACATGACGGGTGTGCTCATTAAAATCTCCGAAATCCAAATATTTTGGCGAGCTTAATCAGTTTGATTTAGAGGTCACTGGAGTAAGAATTCTCCGCAGCTTGAGAGGTTTTGAAGTAGGAGTATCCTTGTCTGGACAAAAGTTGCTCTGTGAACATTTTGAAAATGATCCAAGATATTAATATATAAATATATTAGAAACTTCATTTTTGCCATTTCCAAGGACAAAAGAGTTGGCGTCTTATACCCTTCTCTACTGACCTCCTGCCTTACCTTTACCATGAGTGGAGAGAGCCATGTTTGGGCTTCCTTTGGGCATAGAATTTCATGGGACACGGTTAGATGTTCACAATCTCTCTTAGCCTCCCTCACAAGGTTGCTACTCTGAACAGAGCATCAAAGGAGATCCTTATTTTCATTGTATTTATTTATCTGTGGGTACATCTGCCTCAATCACTTGTGGCTTCAGGCCCTTAGAGTAGGATTACAGGAAACAAGAAGGAAGGAAAGAAGGAAGGGAGGGAGGGAGGGAAGGAGGAAATATAAGTTATGTATTAAAGAAGGGTAACCAAAAGTTTTCCCACACATGCACTGCCCTTAACTTTCAGAGTGAAGGAATACTATAAATGTAATCAATCAACCAACAAATAAAGAGAAAATATCATTTTGCAGCATTCCTAGGTACACTACTAATGAAATGGAAAAGTTGATTCTACAGTTTCTTCCTTCTTTCCTTTTCTTTCCCCTTTTTTCCTTTTTCTGCTTTCTTTCCCCTTCCTTTCCCTTTCCTTCCCTTCCTTTCCTTTCCTTCCCTTCTCATCCCTTCCCTTCCCCTACTTTTCCTCCTCCTCTCCTCTTCTCCTTCCCCCCTTCTTTGTGTCCTTATAAGTATAGACTGATGACACACTCTCCTTCCATTTGTCCTCCCAACAGTATCTCAATGAGGAAGTTTGGGTGAGAAGCGATAGGGAATTGCTGAGAGTCACCCAGGAAGCTTCTAAGCCAATCTGATGCAATGACTTCACCCATCACATTCTAGACGCCCACTGAGCCCTGGAGGGTCTTGTAGATGAGCCCTTGGTCACGGATGCTGTTCAGCTGAGCAAATGGTTTCTCCGTACTGAAGGAGTGGGTCCAGCAGTCACATGGGTTGCTCCTGTCCAATCCGTTGGAACTGAGCCTAGTATTAAAAAAGACTGCTGGATCCGCCCCTTCCCCAGAATTCGCTCAGTTCGCATATCCTGCGGTTGTATTGTGAATGCTCGTTCAACATTCTAACACCTTCCCTTCGATCTTTCCTTCAAAAAGTAGTAAGATTTATTGTCTTTATTTAATTACTTGCACTAATTGCGCCAGCCGTTTAAAAGAAAAAAAGAAAAAAACGCGGCTTGGCTTTATTTCCTTGGGAGAAGTTGCGGTTTCGTTTTCCCCCGGCGGTTTTGCCGGTTACGATTCCTGCGGCCGCTTGTGGATTCTTCTAATCCCTTGGCCTGGAGGTCCTAGTGCAAGTATTTATCCATTGAAATATTGATTATTTATTGTATATAAATATTTAAGGGCTTATAAAATACCTCCTGCGGAGTGAGACGCCTTCTAGTCTCCTGGACTTAGTCGATCGCTTTTCCCTTAAGAAATTCTCAGCAGCGATCTTTTCGGCGCGAAGGCCTTCGCGCCCTTTTTTAAAAATCTAGGCCTCTCGTGTTGGCCTTCTGCCAGCCGCGTAGGCCTCAGTCCACCGCGTGGATCCGGGAGCGGGCCTTGGGGGTCCCAGGCTAAATTCTCCACCGGCTAAGCCTCCAACCAGAGTGCCTTGGTTTACTTAATTACAAAGTTTAGGGAGGCTGGCCCCGCTGGATTTGGGGGCACGAACTCTGGGTTTGCCCAGATTGTCCTCACGTTTCAGCAGCTTCGAGGCCTCGAAGCAGGATCCATTCCTCTTGGGAAGTCCTTGAAATCTTCTCCTTATAATTCAGTTATTGGCTCAGCCTTGTCTTCTGTTAATTGTCAGACTATGGCTACTTTTCCCAAGAGAGGCACAACTAAAGGTCCCAAAGAGGTTAGGCCTACTGGTAATTCTACTGAAGTTCCCCAGGCCTCTTCCTCCTCTTCCTCAGGCACCCATTCCTTAGCCAAGCCCACCAGGGCTGAGAAGAGAAGGGACCCAGCCCTACAAAAAATACATGATAAATCAGCCAAACTTTTTAAGGTGCAGGCCCAAGTGCATATCAACCCAACCCCCCCGGAGGCCTCTAACCTGCCTCTTTCTGGGGTTCCTGTGCTATCCCTGGATGAGCCAAACCTAAATCCACCCCAACCTAACCTATGGGGTTTAGGTCCAGAGGAGCCAGATATTACCGAGGATTCCTCCCAGCCAGAACCTGCTCAGGCCCTCAGGGATCCTCCGGCTTTTCCGGCTGATATTTCTTCCTTGCCTCCGGAGTTTCAGTCTATCTTGACTATTCTGACTAACACCATTGACGCTAAACTCTCATCTTTCAATGTGCCTTCTCTGTCTCATCCCCCACCACGCTCCTCCCGTCCCGTGAGTTCTTCTCCTTCCTACAGAGCCCCAGCCATGGAGGTTTCTGACTCCTCTCAGGAAGAGGATGAGGATGGGGACGCAGAAGAGGATGATGACCCATTTCAGCGTCTGTCGGAATATGAGGAATCTTAGATTAAGATTCCAGCCCCAGCTGCTATCTTTCCTTCGCAGCTTTTCAAATATCTCCTGTTTAAAGCTAGAGTATCCACGGGGCTAGCCGGGCAAGAAAAACAGGCTACTTCTTCCTCAGACCCTCCGGAGGAAAATCTTCCTTATTTCATGGAAGAACAGGAAGACAATGAGGTAATACCTATGCCCAAGTTGTTTAAGGATGCTTTGCTTAAACAGTGGGACCACCCAACCGTTGGCCTTACTCCCACTCCCAAGGACAAGAAACTCTACAAGCTCTTCTCCTCCTATGAGGAACTCCTAACATGTCCCAAGCCAGATGAACCAGTGAAGACACTCCACTCGACTTCTGCCATACCGGGCGAAGCAAAGGAGGTCCTCCGGCCAGAGGACAAACGACTTGAGCAAATGCTCAAAAGGAGTCTCCTTGCAGACTCATGGGCCATTAAGAGTGCTGCAGCGGCATCTTTCTTTTCCAGAGCTGTGCTCTTGTGGCTTCGTCAGCTCCAACCACACCTGCCGCCAGATGACTTACGGGGTCAACAGGTTTTCAACAATATCTTCGCAGCTCCCCGATATGTAGCAGATGCTTCCCTCCAATCTTCCAGATTTGCAGCCAGGTCAGTAGCAGCCTCCACAACGGCCAGAAGACTTCTATGGCTCCGCCCTTGGCAGGCGGGAGTAAGACAGAAGTGGCAGTTAGCCATGGGTCCGCTGAAAAGTAACCTCCTCTTCGGAGACCTTCTGGACCCTCTCCTTACGGAGACCACAGACAAGAAAAAGGTCTTCGGACCTACCACCAAGAAGGCCCCTAAACCGCAGCCTTTTCGGCGCACAGGGCGTCAACAGGATCAGGGCTTCGCATTTCAAAGGAATCCAGGTCAGTATTTCCCTCGGTTTCGATCCCAATCTAGAACCACCAGGGGCAGAGGTTCCCATTATCAGAGAGGATCCTCTTCTACCAGGGCTTCCAAAAGAGCCAGATGGTAAGTTTTCCTCCTTTCCCATAGGCGGTCGCCTAGCCTGGTTCTCTTCCGACTGGCACCGTTCTTGTAAGGACCCCTGGGTCATTGACACTGTGGAAAGGGACCTAAGGTTAGAGTTCATTTCACCTCCCCCTAACCGTTTTATTTCTTGTCCTTCTCCCAGTTCCACTCCATCTCGTATCCGAATGGAGGAGGCTATTTCTCATTGTTGACTATTAGAGCTTTCAACCGGTCCCCTCTCTCCAGAGAGGTTTAGGCTTCTGTTCCATCCTCTTCATGGTCCCTAAGACCTCTGGAGGCTGGAGAGCCACCTTAGATCTAAAGAATTTGAACCGGTTCATAAAATATAGGAAATTCAAAATGCATTCCTTATCTTCCATTTTAGCAGCTCTACATCAGGGAGACTTTATGGGGTCTCTGGATCTCACGGAGGCCTACCTCCATATTCCCATTGCCAAGGTCCATAGGAATTTTCTGCGCTTTGCCCTTCAAGGCAGGCTTTTGCAGTATAGGGCTATGCCATTTGGGCTCTCCTCAGCTCCCAGAGTCTTCACTAAACTCTTGGGATCCTTGGCAGCTCATATCCGGGCCTCTCCCATTCATATTTTATGTTATTTAGATGACATTTTAATTCATGGAAATTCCAGATCTGGTGGGGCTGCAGACCTCTGTTTTACCATGTCGGTTCTACAGAATCATGGTTCTCCATAAATCTTAAAAAGAGCCACCTTGATCCATCCACTTCCATTCTGCATCTGGGATCTATCATTAATTCCGAGATATCCCAGGTTTTCCTCTCCACTGAGAGAAAACGCAGCTTTTTGGATCTCATTGCTCGCATCCTGCCCCAGCAATCTACCTCCATTGCCACCCTATCTTCCCTTTTAGGTAAAATGGTGTCATGTATTGGTATTGTTCCCTGGGTCCGTCTTCACGCCAGGGAACTACAGTGGCTCCCATTACCCTTCCAGAGATCGGGCCACAGCAACTCGAATCGTCGCATCACCATCCCACCGACGGTTCGCAGATCCCTCAAGTGGTGGACTTCTCCAGCCCTAGACAAGGGATTTCCCTCCCGGTGCCCCGACCAGTTTGTAGTCACCACAGATGCCAGCCTCTCGGGCTGGGGAGCCCACGCCCAGGGTCCTTTAGCTCAGGGCACATGGGCACCGGAGGAGGCTTCCAGGCCCATCAATTGGCTAGAATTAAGAGCCGTGTCTCTAGCTCTAAAACAATTCCACTCTCACATCTCCAACCAACATGTGCTGATTCTCACCGACAATATAGTCACCAAAGGCCATATTTGCAGACAGGGAGGCACAAGATCCAAGGCCCTCATGAGGGAGGCCCGAAGTTAGGCCTTTGGGCAGAGAAAACTCTCCAGTCGCTTCTAGCCGACCACATCTCGGGGAGCCTCAATGTCCAAGCGGACTGGCTCTCGCGAGTGATCTTAGATCCAGACGAGTGGAATCTCCATCAGTCACTGTTCCACCAGATCTGCCTCAGGTTCGGCCATCCAGTGTTGGATCTATTTGCGACCAAAGCCAATGCCCAGCTCCCTCGCTTCATCTCCAGGTTCCCGTCTCCGGGAGCAGAGGCTATCAATGCTCTCAGGAGCCCTTGGCCTCCAGGTCTATTGTATACCTTCCCTCCAATTCCAATTCTGCCAGACGTGATCAACAAAATCCTCCTGGAGAAGGCCCGAGTAATTCTGATTGCCCCTCACTGGCCTCGCAGGCCCTGGTTCGCGGACCTCCAACAACTGTCCGTCCAAGAACCCTGGCGACTCCCCGTTTCGGAGGATATGTTGCGACAGGGGGCCTCCTTCCACCCGGACCCAGAGTGGTTCCACCTCACCGCCTGGCTATTATCCGGAGGGACTTAGACCTGCGAGGGTATGACCCGGACACAGTGGAAATCATCCTGAAGTCTAGAAGAGGGTCTACCAACCGGATCTACGACCATTCTTGGTCCAAATTCCATCAGTGGTGCTCGCAGGAGGGTTTTTCAGCACCATCCGCCGACACCTGGCCGCCACTTCTTCCGTCTTGGCGGGGCCTCGCAGGCAGCCCCTCCGCTCTTTTCCAGAAATCCAAGAATTTCTAAGAGGAGTGGCCATCCTCAGGCCTTCTAAAATCCACAGATATCCTACCTGGGACTTGCCACGGGTTCTCCACTCTCTTACTCAGGCACCTTACGAACCCCTGAATTCTGCGTCCCTCAGGTACCTATCCTTTAAGGTAGCATTCCTGGTGGCGATTACATCCGCCCGACGCATATCTGAGTTGGCAGCCCTTTCTATCACACAGGACCTTTGCCAGGTTTCACCAGGATAAAGTGGTTCTGCGACTGGACCCCACCTTTTCTACCAAAGGTTAGTTCCATGTTTCACAGATCTCAGGATATCATATTACCTTCCTTCTGCCTCCAACGAGAGCATCCCCTGGCAACTAGATGGCACACTCTGGATCTCACTAGAGCGCTAAAGGTTTATATCCAACGCACAAGATCCATCCGGAGATCTGAAGCACTCTTCATAGCCTACCATCCCAGTTCCTTGGGATCCAGAGTGTCTCCTACAGTAATAGGTCGTTGGATCAGAGGGACCATCTCTAAGGCCTACGAGACAGCTCCCCTTTCCATTCCAAGGAATATTACAGCGCATTCCACCAGAAGTGCTGCCACATCTGCCGCTTGGGCGACTCAGGCTCCGTTGGAAGAAGTCTGCAAAGCAGCCACTTGGGCCTCGCCAAATTTCTTCATAAGGCACTACAAAATCGATTCGTACGCATCAGCGGACGCTGCCTTCGGCAGAAGAGTACTCCAATCCGTTATCTTTCACGATAGCAATGTACTCCCACCCTAGGGACCTATCTCTTGGGTATGTCCCATGTGACTGCTGGACCCACTCCTTCAGTACGGAGAATAGGCGTTGATTGCTTACCTGAACGCCTCTTCTCGTACGGTGAGTGGGTACAGCAGTCACTTCCCTCCCTATGTGTGGTCTTCTTTACCTTCTATTCTTTTTTCTTATAACACATGAGAGTTGAACATTAAAGAGCTTCACTACTGAGCCTAGTCTATGGATTCGCGAATTCTGGGGAAGGGGCGGATCCAGCAGTCTTTTTTAATACTAGGCTCAGTTCCAACGGATTGGACAGGAGCAACCCATGTGACTGCTGTACCCACTCACCGTACGAGAAGAGGCGTTCAGGTAAGCAATCAACGCCTATTTCCTCTGAAATCTTGACTTTTCAACCATGCAATGGGCCTCGGACAGCCACAATGAGAGTGTGGATGTATGGATCTTATTTGAGTTGGTGTGTCAACCCCCCCCCCCCCCCCAAGATATAATTTGAATAAACAGAGTTTCTCCATTTTTCAATGCAGAATACACTGTCAATTTAATTTTGATGTCCATCCAGTGTTGTCCATGGGTAGAACTTTTTTTAGATTGTTAGAAGGCGGCCTTTAGTATTATTATTATTTATTGGGTTTGTATGCCACCCCTCTCCGCAGACTCGGGGCGGCTAACAATGATAAAAAGCAACATGTAACAATCCAATTTAATAAGACAACTAAAAGCCCTTATTATAAAAACCAAACATACACACAAACATAACATACATAACTTGTAATGGCCTAGGGGAAGGGATATCCTAACTCCCCCATGCCTGGCGACAAAGGTGGGTCTTGAGTAATTTGCAAAAGACAAGGAGGGTGGGGGCCATTCTAATCTCTGGGGGGAGTTGATTACAGAGGGCTGGGGCCGCTACAGAGAAGGCTCTTCCCCTGGGGCCCGCCAAACAACATTGTTTGGTCGACGGGACCCAGAGAAGGCCAACTCTGTGGGACCTTATCGGCCGCTGGGATTCGTGCGGTAGCAGGCGGTTCCGGAGGTACTCTGGTCCAATGCCATGCAGGGCTTTAAAGGTCATAACCAACACTTTGAATTGTGACCGGAAACCGATCGGCAGCCAGTGCAGGCCGCGGAGTGTTGCAGTAACGTGGGTGAATCTAGGAAGCCCCACGATGGCTCTTGCAGCTGCATTCTGCACGATCTGAAGTTTCCGAACACTTTTCAAAGGTAGCCCCATATAAAAAGCGTTGCAGTAATCGAACCTCGAGGTGATGAGGGCACGAGTGACTGTGAGCAATGACTCCCTGTCCAAATAGGGCCGCAACTGGTGCACCAGGCGGACCTGGGCAAACGCCCTCCTCGCCACAGCCGAAAGATGATGTTCCAATGTCAACTGTGGATCGAGGAGGACACCCAAGTTGCAAACTCTCTCTGAGGGGGTCAATAGTTCTCCCCCCAGGGTAATGGACGGACAGATGGAATTGTCCTTCTTGGGAGGCAAGACCCACAGCCACTCCGTCTTGTCTGGGTTGAGTTTGAGTTTGTTGACACCCATCCAGGTCCCAACAGCCTCCAGGCACCGGCACATCACTTCCACTGCTCCGTTGACTGGACATGCTGTAAACATTGACTTTTCTTGGCTGAACTCTCCCCATTTCACCCCTGTTTTGTTTCATCCATTGAGGGGAAACTTTCTCATTATTCCAGATGTTCTTCAGGTTCAGCTTTTATACTCCAGTTTCCTATAATTAGTATGATAGCCCTTGTTCTAATCTGCATCTCCAGTGTGTTGTAGCAGGTCCCCACAGAATTATTCATCTTTCAATTTTATTTTTAAATCTAAGTAGACTTGAATCTTTCTATTCTTCATTGGGCTTTTCTGGGATTGGAATCAATATTCTTCCATAATTTGGAATGTTGAATCCAAATACGTATTTGTGTTCATAATGAAGTCTTCCCACTTTCTTTGATAGTTTTTTCATCTACCATAAAAACACGGGACTCCTCTGAAATGACTCCTTCCTTCCCGTTTCAGTTGGCTGATTCCTAGACCAGAGTTTCCCAACCTTGGCAAATTGAAGAGATTTGGACTTCAACTCCCAGAATTCCCCAGCCAGCAAATGCTGGCTGGGGAATTCTGGGAGTTGAAGTCCAGACACCTTCAAGTTGCCAAGGTTGGGAAACACTGTCCTAGACAATCTGATTTCTGTCTTCACATTTCTCTCCTATCACACCAATTTGGCCAATGTTCACTGCTCAAAGATTTCAGGTGCCAAGGATGCACCTCTTGCAAGGTCAAACTGTCCTCCTGCGTTCACATCACAAGCACTACTTCTATTTCTGTTTTTTCCCTCACCATCTCATTGCATACTGTACTCCAGTGATTTATTTTATTTATTTATTAGTCAAACAAGTATAGTATTTATTTTTTAAATTTTTATTTATTTATTTATTTGTCCAATACACAAAACACATCGAGGGGAATGGGCATGAAGTATTACATACAAGGAAAAGATACGAAAATGGGGGAGAAGATATATGAAAGGGAGGAAAGATATATGACATATGGGATAAGGGGAGACAAATTGGACAGGGGACGAAAGGCAGGCTAGTGCACTTATGTACGCCCCTTACTGACCTCTTAGGAACCTGGCGGGGTCAATCATGGATAGTCTAAGGGTGAAATGTTAGGGGTTAGGGGTTGACACTACTGAGTCAGGTAATGAGTTCCACGCTTCGACAACTCGATTGTTAAAGTCATATTTTTTTACAGTCAAGCTTGGAGCAATTAATATTGAGTTTGAATTTGTTGCATGCTCTTGTGTTGTTGTGGTTGAAGCTGAAGTAGTCATTGACAGGCAGGATGTTGCAGCATATGATTTTGTGGGCAATACTTAGATCGTGTTTTAGGCGTCGTAGTTCTAAGCTTTCTAGGCCTAGGATTGAAAGTCTGTTTTTGTAGGGCATTCTGTTTCGAGTGGAGGAGTGAAGGGCTCTTCTGGTGAAGTATCTTTGGACATTTTCTAGGGTGTTGATGTCCGAGATGTGGTGTGGGTTCCAGACAGATGAACTGTATTCAAGGATGGGTCTGGCAAATGTTTTGTAGGCTCTGGTGAGTAGTGTGAGATTGCTGGAGCAGAAGCTGCGTAGGATCAGGTTAACAATTCTGGAAGCCTTTTTGGCGATGTTGTTGCAGTGGGCTTTGGCACTTAGATCGTTTGATATTAGTATTCCAAGGTCTTTAACTGAGTGGGGGTTGGCTGTGATATTTTGTTTATTCAGTTTTATAGTACATTATTCAGTATTATAGTACATATTAACATAAATAATATAACATAAGTAGAACGTAGTAATAGAAAGGATAATAAGAAAGTAGGACAGGGACATTAGGCACATAGGTGCACTTATGCACGCCCCTTACAGACTTCTTAGAAAAGGGGAGAGGTCAATTGTAGATAATGTAAGGTTGAAGATTTTGGGGTTGGGGGAAGCAACAACAGAGTCAGGTAATGAGTTCCAAGTGGTGACCACTCTATTGCTGAAATCGTATTTTCTGCAGTCAAGTTTGGAGCGATTTACATTCAGTTTGTATCTATCACATACTCTTGTGTTGTTGTTGTTGTTGTTAAAGGTGAAGTAGTCACTGACAGGGAGTACATTATGATGTATGATTTTATGAACAACAGTTAAATCAGTTCGGAGACGACGTAGTTGTAAATTTTCTAGATTTAGTACTTGAAGTCTGGAGGAGTAGGGTAATTTGTTACGTGAGGAGGAGTGAAGGACTCTTCTTGTGAAGTATTTCTGGACTCCTTCGATTGTATTAATGTCTGATATGAAGTGTGGATTCCACACAGGTGAGCTATATTCTAGAATAGGTCTGACAAATGTTTTGTATGCTCTGGTTAATAAATGAGTTTTTCTAGAGAAGAAGCTATGTAAGATTAGGTTTACAATTCTTAAAGCCTTTTTGGCAATGCTGTTACAGTGGGCTCTAGTACCTAGGTCATTGGAAATGAGTACTCCAAGGTCTTTGACTGAGTGAGGGTCCACTGTTAGTTCAGTTTTACTGAATGGGGAACCTCTTTTTCCTCGGGTGCCGAAAGAGCATGGGTGTGCGCTATTGCACATGTGTGTTTTCCCACAACCATAATTCAATGCCTGGGGAGGGCGAAAACAGTTTCCCCCGCCTCCCGGAGGCCCTCTGAAGGCAAGAAACAGCCTGTTTCCCAACTTCTGGTGGGCCCAGTAGGCTCGCGTTTTGCCCTCCCCAGATCCCAAAGGTTTCCCCGGAGCCAGGAGAGGGTAACAATGCCCCCCATCCCCCTGGAGGCTCTCTGGAAGCCACAAACACCCTCCCAGAGCCTCTGTGTGAGCCAAAAATCAGCTGGCCGGCATAGACATGCACATTGGTGCTGAGCTAGGGCAATGGCTCACGTGCCAGCAGAAATGGCTCCACGTGCCATAGGTTCGCCATCACTGCCCTATACTCCTTTTATCTTCAGGTATCATCTTGACAGAGACCTGTTTGCAAAATCCCATGAATTTTCTATACTGCCAGGGGCGGGATTTTATTTCCTTCTGTGATCCATCATCCCAACCGTGGAACCTATAGAAACATTGGGATGTGCAAGCAGTGTACCTACTGCCATACATAGTACATTTGCATAACCATTGTTGATTGGCCAATATAGCAGTGCCAGATTTGAATGCCTGTCATTGATTCGCCGAGCTGCAGGGAAACCCTTAAAAGCAGCATCAGTAAAAAAAAAAGCAAACTCCATGTTTGCTATGATTAGGAAGGGAATCGAAAATAAGTCTGTAAGGGTTGTGTTGTATTGCCTCTGTACAAATCAATGGTGAAACCACACTTGAAGTACTGTGTATAGTTCTGATCACCCCACCTCAAGAAGGATATAATAGAACTGGAAAAGGTGCAAAAAAGGGTAACAATTATGATCAAGGAAATGGAGCACCTCCCTTATGAAACCAGGTTGCAAACGCCTTGGTCTCTTCAGCCTTGAAAGACGGCGTTTAAGGGGTGACTTGATTGAAGTGTATAAAATCATGCAAGGAATAGAAAAGGTGGATAGAGAAAAATTATTTTCTCTATCACACAATACTAGGATGAGGGGGCACTCCCTAAAGTTCATAGGCAAGAAAGTGAGGACAAATAAAGGGAAATATTTCTTCACCCAGAGGGTCACTGGTTTATGGAATTCACTTCTAGAATTGGTCGTAACAGCCTGGATGGCTTCAAGGCAGGATTAGACAGATTCATGGATGCCAAGTGTATCGGTGGTTATTGAAGTGGATGTCCATGTGCCGCCTCTATGTTGGCTGAGGCAGGCAGGATTCCCTTGGGTACCATTTGTTGGGGGGTCAAGAGAAAGGGAGGGTTTTGCCTTCTCTTTCTGCTCAAGATCCCCATGTACAATTGGTGGAGCACTGTGTGACACAGAATGCTGGAGTTGATATATAGAGCGCTGGTGAGACCACATTTGGAATACTGTGTTCAGTTCTGGAGACTTCACCTACAAAAAGATATTGACAAAATTGAACGGGTCCAAAGACGGGCTACAAGAATGGTGGAAGGTCTTAAGCATAAAACGTATCAGGAAAGACTTAATGAACTCAATCTGTATAGTCTGGAGGACAGAAGGAAAAGGGGGGACATGATCGAAACATTTAAATATGTCAAAGGGTTAAATAAGGTCCAGGAGGGAAGTGTTTTTAATAGGAAAGTGAACACAAGAACAAGGGGACACAATCTGAAGTTAGTTGGGGGAAAGATCAAAAGCAACATCAGAAAATATTATTTGACAGAAAGAGTAGTAGATGCTTGGAACAAACTTCCAGCAGACGTGTTTAGTAAATCCACAGTAACTTACTTTAAACAGGCCTGGGATAAACATATATCCATCCTAAGATAAAATACAGAAAATAGTATAAGGGCAGACTAGATGGACCATGAGGTCTTTTTCTGCCGTCAGTCTTCTATGTTTCTATGTTTCTATGATGGGCTTTGGCCTGATTCAGCATGGCTCTTCTTATGCTCTTAATTATTTGAAGTTACAAAAGACCCTCCAAAAGCTACTTACATCCCAGTTTTTAAGTTCCAATGTCCCCTCTGCAAGGGTGATATAAGGCACTGACCCATATTTATGGCCACTTGCAGCGCCCGCGTCACATGACAGCAATTTACACCAGCATTGCTGGAAACCAGTTCTTAGTTCTGTTTTCCAGCAAAACCAGCCCATCACATTGAACCGATCTAAATGCAGTTCATAAAATCATCTGCCACATTGTCCTACCTGTCAATGACTACTTCAGCTTCAATCACAACAATACACGAGCACACAATAGATATAAACTTAACATAAACCTCTGCAAACTAGACTGCAGAAAATACGACTTCAGCAACAGAGTGATCAATGCCTGGAATTCACTACCCGACTCTGTGGTTTCTTCCCCAAGCCCCCAAAACTTTAACCTTAGATTGTCTACTGTCGACCTCGTCCCATTCCTCAGAGATCTGTAACAGGCATGCATAAGCACACCACTGTGTCCATGGCCTCTGTCTTACTGTCCTATTGTCCCCATTTATACTTACTTACTGTTATCTTGGATATGTTTGACAACTAAATAAATAAAATAAAATAAATATATGACAAACAATGAATTTGCTTAACAACTACGTGATTTGCTTAATAACCACCATGAAAAAGACTGTAAAATTGTATCCAGTCTTCTGTCTCTCTTTTTATAATTGTCAACCTCACAGTCATAATTCGAGAACTCAGTGTATGATTAAGAAAAAAGTCAATCAAATTGCTGTGATCGTGTAATAATAATAATAATAATAATAATAATAATAATAATAATAATAATAATAATATATTAGACTTGTATGCCGCCCCTCTCCAAAGACTCGGGGCGGCTCGCAACAATGATAAAAACAATATTATACTAGCACAAATCTAATATTGAAAGAAATAACTAAAACCCTATCATATTAAAACCAAACAACACAAAAATACCAAACATCAATTATAAGGAGCCTGGGGGAAATCCCCCATGCCTAGCGGTCTTGAGTAGTTTACGAAAGACAAGGAGGGTGGGAGCAGTTCTAATCTCCAGGGGGAGTTGATTCGAGAGTGCTGGGGCTGCCACAGAGAAGGCTCTTCCCCTGGGGCCCACCAGACAACACTGTTTAGTCGACGGGACCCGGAGAAGGCCAACTCTGTGTAATGACATTCTATCCTTTTTTATTGGGTGTCACACATAATGATGAGAACAAAGATAGCTTTTGAACCCAGCTTCCCCCAGATCATCAATGACAGAGGTACCACACTGATTATTTTTCTCACTCAAAGCAAACTGAGTCCTATCTCCATTTCGTGTCATTTTCATATCTAAAACCGACTGCTTTAAGGTCAACTACAGCACAACACGTATGAAAGTTACACTCAATGGAAAGTTGGATAAAATTTTCCTCATCAGTTTGAGTGTCAATTATTTGTAGCTAAGTTATTATTTTGAATGCTGAGCCAATGTTCTGGTTTGAATGGCTGGCTTATTCTTGATTTTTTTTTAAAAATGGTTTTCTATAACTGTCAGCCTGATTTGTGAGATAGTTTTACTGTTGTTTGTAAAGTTTTTAAAAATTGCAACGTTGCATCGTTTGCTTTATACAAGCCATTATGGGAGGGAATTTTGAAAGGTTGGAGGAAAATATTGAAAACAAAACCAAGCAGTTATTTGGGGTTCATCTGAATCTTCTTCCAATCTAGTAACTGGACTGTTGCTGACCATATCAATGGCCACAAGAATGTAAGAAAAAAAACTGGCTGCCCTTGAATTGAACTCAAATCTCCGTGAGTCCATGGACACGTCCATGCAGTAGTGTTGGCAGCAGGACAAAAATGGCTGAGGATTGAACTCTGAGATGTTTTTTCCAACGCCCTAATTTACTCCCTAACTCTGGAGCATCCTGATGGTTTCACATTAAAGCGCTAACTAGAACTCAACTATGTTTACTTCTAAACTCAAACCAGGCTCAAGCAATTTCACATCACAATGATGCATGGTAAACCTCAAGACACAACCATAATGCAACCTGCCCATTATGGTTGTATGTTGTGAATGCAATTTGATGACTTTTTTCCCCTGGTGGTGGTTGTTAAGTGAGCACCCTTCATGGCACCGGAGCAGGGTATCTACGAGACCGTCTTCTGCCGCACGAATCCCAGCGACCGGTTAGGTCCCACAAAGTGGGCCTTCTCCGGGTCCCGTCAACAAAACAATGTCGTTTGGCGGGGCCCAGGGGAAAAGCCTTCTCTGTGGCGGCCCCGGCCCTCTGGAACCAACTCCCCCCGGAGATTAGAATTGCCCCCACCCTCCTCGCCTTTCGTAAGCTCCTTAAAACCCACCTCTGCCGTCAGGCGTGAGGGAACTGAGATATTCTTTCCCCCTAGGCCTTTACAATTCATGCATGGTATGTTTGTATGTATGGATGTTTGGTTTTACAATAAGGTTTTTTTAGTTGTTTTAGTATTGGATTTACATGCTGTTTTTTTATTACTGTTGTTAGCCGCCCCGAGTCTACGGAGAGGGGTGGCATACAAATCCAATAAGTAAGTAAGTAAGTAAGTAAGTAAGTAAGTAAGTAAGTAAGTAAGTAAGTAAGTAAGTAAGTAAGTAAGGAAAGAAAGAAAGAAAGAAAGAAAGAAAGAAACAAACAAACAAACAAACAAACAAACAAACAATGGTCTTTAAAGTAAATCAGCGGTTCGCTATGGCCACACTTTTGCCCAGAACCAGAAAGGCAGCCAGGTGCTTGAAATTGGATCACTGCAGAGTGGGGACCAGACCATTTAAACGTGGAATCCAGATTGTAAGTTCCCTTTAACTGGGTCAGTCAGAACTCTGAATGGTCGCTAAGCAACCAGTTGTAATTGAGAATTATTATCACGGTCTGACATGCATCATTGTGATGGGAAATTGCTTGAGCCTGTATTATCAGCTTGCAAATAACCTTTCTTGTTAGGCAGTGATGAAGCATTATTATTATTTATTAGACTTGTATGCCGCCCTTCTCCGAAGACTCAGGGCGGCATACAAGTCTAATAAATAATAATAATATTTATTATTATTATCATGTCATCCAATGATTGCTATTTTCTATTAGTTGTGAGTCAGGGGGTGGGTTCCACTTACCTTCGCCTCCGGTTCGCATTGCGACATTTCGTGCACGTCCCCTTGAGTGATTTCACTTTTGCGCATGCTCAGAAGGTAGATTCAGCCCAAAACATAGATGTAGAGCTGGTCAGCTATGCTTTGGGCAAAGAAAGTATTAACCGGGGGGTGGGGGGAGGAACAGAATGACAAGAAGCCATCAAAACACAGGAAAATCGGCCTAAAATTCAGAAAAAAGATGGTGGTGAGCACAAACTGGCACAGACAGAATTGGATCCATGACACCAAAATTACATCAGCAGCGGGTTGCTAACAGTTCAGGCTATCTGGTCCAAACCAGGAGTGACCTACCCTGTATGTGTGTGTGTTCAATTTATTTATTTATTTATTTATTTATTCATTCATTCATCCATCCATCCATTCATTCATTCATTCATTCATTCATTCACAATGTCCGCTGGTAGGTTGTTCCATTGGTTGATCGCTCTGACCGTCAGGAGGTTCCTCTTTATCTTCATTTTGATTCTCTCCTTGGTCAGCTTCCAGCCGTTGTTACTCGTCCAGCCCTATGGTGCCCTGAAGAATAAAGTGATCCCCTCCTCTCTGTGACATCCCCTCGTATACATAGACTGCTATCATGTCTGCTCTGGCCCTCCTTTTCTCTAGGCTATCCATGCCCAGTTCCCTCAGTCTCTCTTCGTAAGTCTTGGTTTCCAATCCCTTAATCATCTTGGTTGCTCTTTTTTGCACCTTCTCCAGAGTTTCAATGTCTCTTTTGAAGTGTGGTGACCAGAACTGAATACAGTACTCCATGCAGGGCCGGCGATAGACGGGTATTACTGGGAGTCCCGTACCGGGCCCGGTGAAATTGACCAATTAGAGGGCCCGCAGTCAGCAGCTCCTTGCACATGCGCAGACTGTCACTGGTGGGAGGGTAGCGGCAGCGGAAGGGCGGCGTGCAGCGGGAGGGTGATGGCGGCGGCGGCGGCAGCCGCAGCGGGTAGTAGGCCCCTCTTCCCCCCCTCTCTCCTCTCAGCAGTCGCAGGCAGCGGGTAGTAGCCGTGGGGCAGCGGCAGAGTGGTCAGCTGTGAGACGGAGGCTGAGCTCTGGAACAGAGGCACTGACCGCGGCGGCTGGACAACATTTACAGCGTCTAGCAACATGTCTAGCCGCCGCCGTCAGTGCTCCGTTCCGGAGCTCCGCCTCACAGCTGACGACCTTGCCGCCGCCGAGAGAAAGAGAGAGGGAGAGAGGGGGGAGAGAAAGAGATAGCAAGAGAGGGAGAGAGAGAAAGAGAGAGGGGGAGAGAGGGAGAGAGAGAAAGAGATAGCAAGAGAGGGAGAGAGAGAAAGAGAGAGGAGAGAGGGGGGAGAGAAAGAGATAGCAAGAGAGGGAGAGAGAGAAAGAGAGAGGGAGAGAGGGGGGAGAGAGAGAGGGAGAGGCAGAAAGAGAGAGGGAGAGAGGGGGGAGAGAAAGAGATAGCAAGAGAGGGAGAGAGAGAAAGAGAGAGGGGGAGAGAGAGAAAGAGAGAGGGAGAGAGGGGGGAGAAAGATAGCAAGAGAGGGAGAGAGAGAAAGAGAGAGGGAGAGAGAGAAAGAGAGAGGGAGAGGGGGATAGAGAG
This sequence comes from Erythrolamprus reginae, assembly GCF_031021105.1. NCBI lineage: Eukaryota > Metazoa > Chordata > Lepidosauria > Squamata > Dipsadidae > Erythrolamprus > Erythrolamprus reginae. The sequence goes on along the minus strand of NC_091960.1, from coordinate 27,262,547 downwards.
AAAGAGAGAGGGAGAGGGGGGAGAGATAGCAAGAGAGGGAGAGAGAGAAAGAGAGAGGGAGAGAGAGAAAGAGAGAGGGAGAGGGGGAGAGAGAGAAAGAGAGAGGGAGAGGGGGAGAGATAGCAAGAGAGGGAGAGAGAGAAAGAGAGAGGGAAAGGGGGAGAGAGGGGGAGAGAAAGACAGAGAAAGAGAGAGGGAGAGGGGGGAGAGATAGCAAGAGAGGGAGAGAGAGAAAGAGAGAGGGAGAGAGGGAGAGAGAGAAAGAGAGAGGGAGAGGGGGAGAGAGAGAAAGAGAGAGGGAGAGGGGGGAGAGATAGCAAGAGAGGGAGAGAGAGAAAGAGAGGGAAAGGGGGAGAGAGGGAGAGAGAAAGACAGAGAAAGAGAGAGGGAGAGGGGGGAGAGATAGCAAGAGAGGGAGAGAGAGAAAGAGAGAGGGAGAGGGGGAGAGAGAGAGAGAAAGAGAGAGGGAGAGGGGGAGAGATAGCAAGAGAAAGAGAGAGGGAGAGGGGGAGAGAGAGAAAGAGAGAGGGAGAGGGGGGAGAGATAGCAAGAGAGGGAGAGAGAGAAAGAGAGAGGGAGAGAGAGAAAGAGAGAGGGAGAGGGGGAGAGATAGCAAGAGAGGGAGAGACAGAAAGAGAGAGGGAAAGGGAGAGAGGGGGGAGAGAAAGAGAGAGAAAGAGAGAGGGAGAGAGAGAGAGGAGATAAAGGAAGAGGAGAGATAGAAAGGAAGAGAGAGAAAGAAAGAGGGATAGAAAGAGAGAGAGAGTGAGAGATGCTCAGTGAGCCTTTCTTTGAAGTTGCCTTTCTTTCTTTCTTTCTTTCTTTCTCTCTTTCTTTTTCTCTCTTGCTCTCTTGCTCTTTCATTCTTTTTTCTTTCTCTTGCTTTCTTTCTTTCTCTTGCTTTCTCTTCTTCCTTCCCTCCTTCCATTTCTTTCATACCCCCTCTCTATTTTTATTTCTCTTTCATTTTATTTCTTTCTCTCTTTCTTGCTTTCTTTCTTGCTCTTTTTCTTTCTCTCTTTTACCTTCCCTTCCTCTATTTCTTCTTTTCTTTCTCCTTCGTACCTTCTTCCCTCCCTCCCTTCAGTCCTACCTCTCTTACTCTCCCCTTTCATAAGTTTCCTTGCTTCCTTCCTCTGTTCCTGTCTCTTCCCCCTTTCTTTCTTTCTTTCTTTCTTTCCTTCCGTTCCTCCCTCCATTTCTTGCTTTCCTTTTCCTTCCTCCCTTCTTTCCTCCCTCATTCCCTTCTTTCACTCCTTCCTCTCTTACTCTCCCCTTTTACACCTTTCCTTGCTTGCTTTGCACCCTTCCTCTGTTCCTGCCCCTTCCCTCTTTCCTTCCTTCCCACCCTCCGTCCATTCATTCACCCATTCCTCTCTTGATCGCCCCTTTTACCATTCCTTCCTCCCTCCCTCCTTCCTTCCTTCATAGCTCGCCCTCGCCTTTCTTCCCTTCCTTCCAGATGGGAGTGCCCCCTCAAGACACCCGCCTGACTGCTGGTACCCTGCTTTTTCTCTCCCCTCGTCCTTTCCAGCTCCTCGCGTTTGCTGGCTGGGGAATTCTGGGAGTTGAAGTCCAGATATCTTCAAGTTGCCAAGGTTGGGAAACACTGGCCTATGGGACCGCCTCGCTTGGCGTGAGGCGGGAAATGATCCCCGGGGGATGGAGTGGCTTGGCGACTTAAAATAGTTTTAAAATGGCGGGGGGCGGGGCAGACACTTAGGCTGTATGGGGCCCCAAAATTCCTGATGGTGGCCCTGACTCCAGGTGTGGTCGGACCAGGGCGTAGTAGAGTGGTATTAAGACTTTCATGGTCTTGGAGTGTATTCCCATCTTGATGCAGCTTAGGATTGTGTTGGCTCTTTTAGCTGCTGCTGCACATTGTTGGCATTGTTAAACTCACCTACCATAAAATATGGTTTCCCTCTCTGGTTTCTGATGCATAGAAATAGTTGCATCCTGCACACAGGCGACACGCATGGCCAGGAGATGGCAAAACCTTCTGACTTCAGGTCCCATCATCTCGTCTAGTAGCTTGACCACAGCACATTCCCTTAGTGCACAAAAATCTTGTGAGATCTCACATGGATTCTCCCACATTCATGAAACGTGGTGAGATTTCTCCAGGAGGCTTCTGTATTTACTCATGAGTTGTGAAAGAGCATCTGCAAGGGAGGTTTGGACGTGTCTCTTAAGGATCTGAGGCTGTCGGATTTCTCAAGCAGTAAAAAACAAAATTACTCTGAGCAGCAGCCCTGTTTTTTTCTCAGATTTGTATGATTTATCCAGGGGAAAGTCAAAGGAACAACAGAAGAATTGTGACCTATATTTTACTTTCAGAGTTGTTGTGGTTAGCTCTGGCCCAGCTCCTGCCCCAAGGACTGTGGATGTGGGGGAGACATCCACATGCTGCAGGCCTGTTTTGCTCCCGGTGGAATCTGCTGATGAAGGCTCCTCTGACCAAAAAGACATGAGTGACAGGGAGGAGGAGAGTGTGGCAGACAGCTCAGAAGGAGATCAATTATCTAGCTCCTCCTTGGATTCGGAACAAGAGTTAATGATACAGCCACGCATGTGGAGAGCAATGCATAGGCAGCAACAACTGAGAGATTATTATCAAAGAAAATGAGGCCACCTGTGGTTGGGTGGGGCTGTGGTAATTAGTGAGGCTGCTATAAAGAGCAGCGTGTGGGTTTGGCCATTGTGGAGGATTATCTGATCCTGGTGTTTCGTGCCTGCCCTGCTGACTTCGACCTTTGTGTGCTGATTTTTCCCCGCTTTAAAACTAAACTAGAGCAAAGTGTGTTTCACTTTGTGAAAGAAGAAGGACTGTGAATTGCCTCACAGCTGCAAGCTAAGTATCACAGAACTGATAAGGGACTTGTGCAAATTACCAGTTTGTTTGGAGACGAGTGCTCTTTGCTATATAAAAAGAGGGCTTAGTTTATTTGCATTTTCGGTATAAAGTACATTGTTTTGAATTTTCAAACGTGTGTGTGTGTCTGAAATTGTATCTGTGCATTTTTGGGAGAATTCTACCAGAGAGCCCAACAGAACACAGAGTAGAAGCATGCCTGTACATCAAATAATTCTTCAATTATTATTATTATTATTATTCTCCTTCTCCTCCTCTTCCTCTTATTCTGTCACTTCTGCTCCTTCTTCTGCTCCTACATCTCTTTCTCCTCTTCTTCCTCCTCCTCTCCTTCTTCTACTTCTTCTCTTCCTCTTATTCCAGTCACTTTTGCTCCTCCTCCTCTTTCTTCTCCTCCTCCTCTTTTTCTTTCTTCTTCTGTCATTTCTGGCCCTCCTTCTTCTCCCCACCCCCTGTGGGATGCCTGTGCTTCTTTGGAAAAAATGGGACAGCCTGTATTTGTAGGTCATTGAGAACCAACTCTCAGAGATACCGTATATGTCAGGCTGCTGAGCTGTTCAATAAAATCTTGCCATGTAATAGCTGATGATTTGAACAGAATCGGTCCTTTCCCACCTATTTGTGTAGAATAACTCTTTCCAGGGCACTGGCACAGCACACTTATAATACTCCTGTTCTATAATTAATACTGTTTTGTAATTAATACTAGAGAGTTGAAACCAGGAAGCCCTAATTTCTAATCTTGCCTTAAGGCAGTGTTTCTCAACCTTGGCCGTTTGAAGATGTGTGGACTTCAATTCCCAGAATTCAACGCTGGCTGGGGAGTTCTGGGAGTTGAAGTCCCCATATCTTCAAACGGCCAAGGTTGAGAAACACTGCCTTAAGGCATAAAGCCGGCTGGGTGACCTTGGTCCAGTCACTTTCTGTCTCTCAGCCCCAGGGAACCGATGATGGCAAAACACTTCTCAAATTTTGGCAAGAAAATTATAGGGACATATCCCGCAGTCTTCAAGAATTGGACATGATTAAACAGAAGATGTTAATAAGAAAACAATTAATGCTATAATCATGCATAGTTGCATACTATGTCCCAGCCATCCTTTAGTCCAGCACACCTCACATACACCGCAACATTGGAAATCCCCAGGTCTGAACCGATCCAGATGCAAAGTGTAGATTTCCCACACAGCTCGGCCTTGCGGTTTGGCCCTTGTCGAAAGGTAAGACCTTGCCTGTCGTTTGATTTAAAATTAAATTCCATTCCACCCCCTCTCCTTTTTTTTTTTTTAAGAATCCACTCAAATCAACAAGGTTTTTTGTGTACTTGATGCCTTCGGCTTTTCCCAGATTTTGGCTTGCATTAAAGAGTAGTAAAGGCAGACGGTCCAAAGTCAAGACTACAAAAGAATAAAGATGAATTGTATGGCGTGATTTCACCTGGGCCCAGAACCAAGAGCTGCAATGAGCAGCAAATTCTTCTCTCCTTTTTGAAAAATGACTCCATAGATATCTTTATATATATTCAAATTCAGCAAAAAAACATGTGACACATACAGATAGAATTGTCGGCTATCAATAAAATTAACTGCCTTGGAAATGGCCCTGGGTTGGGCCGAGAGGCAAATAAGGAGCTGTGATGTTCCTTCAATACACCAGGGTGATTTGACACAAAAATATGTAACCCTTCCCTGGTGCAGAGCTGAAGGGATTGGATACTGTAACCTAGAGGATAATTCTCTGCCTTACAAGGCAAAGGTTGCAGGTTCAAGTCCCAGTGGGTATGGCTAGCTGATAAGGCCAAAATAAGGCCGAAATAGATCTATCCTAGTCTCCCTTAATTTTCACATTCAGCAAAAAAACATGTGACATATATACATACATATACATATACATATTCCCTTTATTTTGTCCTTTTTTAAAAAAAATATTTTTATTCATTTTTAACAAGTTTAATATACACACAACATAAAACAGTGCATAGTGAAATGTGCCCACCACCCCGACACACACACATACCCCACCACCAATCAGGGGTGTTTCTTATATGATCCACTTTGACCCAAGAGCAATATATCTATTTACATATTATAGAGTGATTCCAATTTATTTCTTGTACCTTGCTCTCGGATTCTACTCATCATATATCATCTTACCTTGTCCCCCCCATCCCATCAGTTGTCTCAATTCAGTTTCATTATCCAAGTTTATCCTTTTATCCATAATTTCAAATTGAATATGGTCCACCATGTACCTATACCAATTTTGCATTGTCCATTTTGTCGCATCCTTCCAACCCAAAACTATTACCGCCTGAGCGTTTCTATTGCTGCTTGTTTTATTTCTCTAAATGACATTCTATCCAAGTAGAAACCATATAGAAAGATGGAAAGATGGCTACAAATAAATGCAATATGCAAATATCTTAGCGAAAGGGAGAATTGAGGGAGGAGACAGGGTTAGAGAAAATAATAAGAGAAAAAAGTGAGGGTATAAAGGCACAAGCAACCAAAATATATAGGTTGCTAGTGCAGTCAGACGGGGACACAATTGAAGGACTGACAAAATGGCAAAATGAGATACAAGTAGAGGTACAAGAGATGGAAAATATAGAAGAAAATATAAGAAAAAATAAAAATACAAGAATTAGGGAAATGAGAAGGAAAATATTACATAAGTGGTATTATACTCCTGTTCAACTCGCACACTTTCAGCAGAATGTCAGGGGTATTTGTCGACACAGGTGTCAAGATAAAGGAGTGTTTATGCATATGTTTTGGGAATGCCCCATAGTGCAGGAATTTTTGCAAAAAGTGCAAGAGGACATAAATAGAATGCTAAACATACAATGGATAATCACTAAGGAAATGGCAGTACTAGTTAAAAGCAATGGGATGGGAGAACATAGATATCAACAGGAGGAAGGTCCAAAAAAAAAATCAAGGTGATGACCAAGATCTTATGGTCACATCTTGAATTTAGATTCCCTTGAAACATACCATTACTAACCATGTGGCACTTCAACATCAGTCACCCAATGACTCCAGAGTTGAGTGGGGACTAGAACCTGGGTCTCACCAATGCCAAGAGGCCCTGATGAAAGTTGTGCAGTTGACAGGGGGACCCTGTAATCTATAAAAGACTTTGGGGGTGTCCTTGGGCAAAATCGGAAAGCTATTAAGAGGAGAAGGAAGACACCATTGAAATAGTCAAGAAGCCATTACAGGTGGGTTTGACTTGTGACAATTGAGACCAGCATTTCCTTTGCTAATCAAGGGAGTGTTAAATAAGTTACACTTGATTTTACAACCTTTTTTTTTTTTGCCATGGTTGTTAAGCAATTCAGTGCAGCTGTTAAGCGGCTGAATTCTGATCAGTTGGGATGCTGCAACAGTCTGTAAGTGTCAGGAGCAATGTAAAAGTTATCAATCAACAATTACCTTTAGACAATCCAAAGATCAAATCAGGCATGGGAAAGAAAAAAGAACCAGGGTGGCGCAGCAGGTAGAGTGCGGTACTGCAGGTCACGGAAGCTGACTGTAGATCTGTAGGTCAGCGGTTCAAATCTCATCATTGGCTCAAGGTTGACTCAGCCTTTCATCCTTCTGAGGTGGGTAAAATAAGAACTCGGGTTGTGGGGGCAATAGGCTGGCTCTGTTAAAAAGTGCTATTGTTAACATGTTGTAAGCCGCCCTGAGTCTAAGGAGAAGGGCAGCATAAAAATCAATCAATCAATCAATCAATCAATCAATCAAATACATACATAAATACATAAATACATAAATACATAAATACATAAATACATAAATACATAAATACATAAATACATAAATACATAAATACATAAATACATAAATACATAAATACATAAATACATAAATACATAAATACATAAATACATAAATACATAAATACAAATAAACTCAATGGAATGGAATAGAATAGAATAAAGAAGGGAAGAGAAGAAAAGAGAATGGGATGGGATGGGATGGAATGGAGGAGGGAGGGGAGGGGAGGGGAGGAGGAGTATTGGGGTCCTACCGGTGTGCTTGACGCCATTGCACCAGTAGCCAAAATGGAGCTGCATGCGCAGCTTTGGGAGACCAGTGGGTGAGCACGCGCACCCATGCAAGATTTGGCTTCTGTGTATGCGCAGGAAGCCAAATCTTACATGAGGACACTCGCGCATGTGAGATTTTGCTGATTTTCGGAATTCAGGACCATCCATGGATGGAAATAGAAGAAATCAAGACGATGCCTTTGGCTGCTCGATGGAAAGCCTCACCCATTTATCTGTGTCTAGTAACATATGGTGGGGCTTTGGTCACCCACTCATGGGTACCATCTTGTGTTTCTAAACTCTTGTTCCAAATACTCCTGACCGGGTTGAACCTGGGTCTCTTCTTTCCCTATAATTAAGATTTAAAAAATAAACCTGGCATGACTAAACCAGATGTCACTTCCCCAGGCCAAAAAGTCTGCAATTTGCTTGAGTAAAGAAAGAAAGAAGAAGGAAGGAAGGAAGGAAGGAAGGAAGGAAGGAAGGAAGGAAGGAAGGAAGGAAGGCAAGGGAAGGCCAATCCGTATGAAATTCCATGGGTCGGAGCCATAAATATTTACTGGAATTAATAAGGGCAGTTTGACCTTCGCGGGAAAGAAGAGTGAGTTTTTTTTTCTAAGTAAACAGATTGTACTCAAAGAATGCAATTTTGAAATCTAATTTCAAATGGGAAGTCTTTCAGTTCGAGATATTTACACAGGCTTGTTTTCATGCAGAGTATCTTCAAAAATGTCATAAGTATAGAATGGCTGGCTTCACCCTTGGCCCTAAACTATGGTTTGATGAAAAGGGCCATAACTGAATGCATTCAGACATAAGAAACTAAGAAGAGCCATGCTGAATCAGGCCAAAGCCCATCAAGTCCAGCATTCTGGGTCACCCAGTGGCCCACCAATTGTCCTTGGGGATCTTGAGCAGAAAGAGAAGGCAAAACCCTCCCTTTCCCTTGACCCTGAACAAATGGTACCCAAGGGAATCCTGCCTATCTCAACCAACATAGAGGTGGCACTTAGACATCCTTCAATACACTTGGCATCCATGAATCTGTCTAATCCTGCCTTGAAGCTATCAAGACTGACAATGTTCTGTTTCCAGGCATAGGGCTACAAGATTAGCAGGAGCCCATGGGATGTTGTTCATTTATAAGATGCATGATTAGTCTAGGTTTTATACAGGGGTGGGCTTCAAAAATTTTAGCAAGGGGTTCTGTGCCCGGTTGCTGGGTGGGTGTGGCCATAGTGGGCGTGACCTAGTCCAGGGGTAGGCAAAGTTGGCTCTTCTATGACATGTGGACTTCAACTCCCAGAATTCTTGAGCTAGCATGGTTGGCTCAGGAATTCTGGGAGTTGAAGTCCACATGTCATAGAAGAGCCACTTTGGCTACCCTTGACCTAGTCTACCTCCTGCACCATGGTGGGGGGAGGGATTTTCACCCTCCCGGACTGCAGTTCCTAAACTTACCTGCATCCAAAATGGGCTGTGTGGGGACTCCGGGGAGGGGAGGGGAGGGGTAGGTGTGGCCAGCCAGGAATGGGATTTGCAGGTTATGTGAACTGCACAGAAACTTAACTAGAAATTCTCCCAAATCCCTAAGAACCCCCAGCAACCCACCCCGGTTTTGTATCTTTCCTCTCTCTCTCTCTCTCTCTCTCTCTCTCTCTCTCTCTCTCTCTCTCTCTCTCTCTCTATCTATCTATGTATCTATCTATCTATCTATCTATCATCTATCTATCTGTCTGTCTATCTATCATCTATCTATCTATCTATCATCTATCTATCTATCATCTATCTATCTATCTATCTATCTATCTATCATCTCTCTCTCTCTCTCTATCTATCTAATTTATCTATCTATATCTATCTATCTATCTAATCTATCTCTATCTATCTATCTATCTATCTATCTATCTATCTAGTTAGCTAGCTAGCTACCTAGCTACCTACCTACCTTATCTAATCTAATCTAATCTAATCTAATCTACATAACACCCAATTCCTGAAGGACTGTGAGCAGCTTACAACAGAAAGAAAGACATCTAAAACAATTTAATAACAATTAAAACTCCTTTAAAAAGACACATATCTTTTGGGGCCGGATCTAAGAGTTGTCATTTGGTCAACAGCCCCAGGCCTTTAGGCTTTAGGGCTTTCCAGAAGGCAAGTAGGGTGGGGACAGTACAGATCTCCAGAGACAGCTGATTCCAGAAAGTGGGTGCCATCACAGAGAAGGCCCTCTCTTGTGGCCATACCATCCAAAACTGCTTAGCTGATGGAAGCCGGAGAAGGCCAACCCTGTGGGCCCTTATCGGCTGCTGGGAGCTGTTCTGCCGGCATATCTCAACCGCCTGTAATTACAGGGTAATTAGTCCAGGAAGACACACACCACACGATAAAAGGAAACCCCAAAAGTTTTTATAAACAGAAAAACAGAAACAGCTCCCTTTTTAAATGTCAAAGGGATTTTCTGGTACACACAAGGCACAGGTTAAATGCAATCCAATTGCTCACCCAATAACTGGGAAATTGAGTCCAATTCTAAAGTCCAGAGAGTCCACACACAGAATCCTGAACAGCAAATATCATGATCTTGACAAAACAATGAATCAGATAAACTGCCATGAGGCTAAAACACCAGGCTGCACTTTTATCTGTAGCACTAATTACAGCAGCCCCACCCAACCACAGGTGGCCTCATTTTCTCTTGTAATAATCCTTCAGTTGTTGTCTCCTATTCATCACTCTATGCATGCATGGATGTGTCATTAATTTTTGTTCAGAATCCAGGGATGATACAGATGATTGATCTCCTCCTGGGCTGTCTGCCAAACTCCCCTCTTCCCTGTCACTCACGCTTCTTTGGTCAGAGGAGGTTTCGTCGGCAGATTATACTGGGAGCAAAACTGGCCTGCGGCATGTGGATGTCTCCCCCACCTCTACCTCCACATTCCTTTGGGCAGGAGCTGGGCCAGAGCTAACCACGACAGGAGCTATGTGGCAGAAGGCAGTCCCGAAGATAGTCTAGCCATGTAGAGCTTTATAGGTGATAACTAACACCTTGAACTGCGTCTGCAGATTGACTGGAAGCCAGTGCAGCTCAGGGAGAGTTGGTATGATGTGGGTGTACCTGGGTGCACCCACATCAACTTGCGTGGCTCCATTCTGGACTAGATATAGTCTCCAAACGCTTTTCAAAGGTAGTCCCATGTAGAGCGTGTTGCAATAACGTAATTGTTTGGGAGAGGGGTTTATTTTATTTGGCATGTAATCTCCCCCAAATGCATTCTTTGTAACTATAATTTGTTTAAATTTTAAGTACTTTTAGTTTTTTGACACTAGTAGTTTTAGATACTGTTACTTCCTTGTAACTTAATATAATTGTATTTTAGATACTGTTACTTCCTTGTAACTTTAGACAGTATCATACTTAATATAATTGTATTTTTTCGTTGTCATTTAATAGAGGTTATATCCTGGACCTCACATATAGATGTTAGATTATTTTACATGTGGTTCCCTTTTGTGACCTTCTGAGAGATAAAGTGAATGGAGAAGCCAGGTTCACTTAACAAGCATGTTGCTAAAAATTAACTGCAGTGATTTACTTAACAAATGTCTTACTTAGCAATGGAAACTCTAGGCTTGTTATTTGATTTGGGTATTTATGGTTCATGATGTATCTCTAAATCCTACCATTCTGGTTTGTAATGATTTATGTTTGGGGGGCTAACAGTTAATAAAATTCCATATATTCCAATTCAGTTGAATTGCTGTCATAGATAACAAACAGAATAAAAGTTAAGACTGTCTTAACTTTTATTTTGTTTGTATAAAAATAGTGTTATATCTATCTCGGGAGAATTTCTGCGCCATTCCTGACCGGTCCAGCCTGCCAGGCACCCACCCGCTCGTTGGACCTAGAAGGCAAGGTCCGGAGGGGGGGAGCTGTTTGACTTGGGAGCGCGTGTTTTCTTGACCCTTTTTCGCTCTTCCGCGAAAGCGGGTCCTTGCTCCATTCGGCCAGCCGAGCCACCCGGGCGGGCTTCCAAAAGCCAGCAGGAGTTTGGGGGGGGCGGAGGGGGGACGGGAAGAGGTGGAGGACGGAGAGGGTGGGAAGGCTCCGAGCCCCCCCCCAACTCCACCCGCCCTCCATTCTCCTTGTTGCCCGCAAGAGGCGGGGAGCCCGAGATTGCGGCGCGTCCGGACTTCTCAGCGCAGAAGCCCGCTGCAAAGCCGGAGGAGTTCGCCGGCAGGTCCCGCCCGAGGAAGGTCCAGGATGGGAAGGTGGCAAGTCCCGGCGCATCTCTTGCTGGCCATCTGGGCAGGGATGCTGCAGCCGGGGGCGCCGCTGGCCAGGGGCTCCCCGGAGCAAAACAAGCATCGTCTGCAACACAGCTCCTGCACCTACACCTTCCTGCTGCCGGAGCTGGCGGGCTGCGAGGGGGCGTGCAGTCCTCCCGCCGCCGCCCCGTTCCAAGTGTCAAACTCGCTCCAGAGGGACGCACCGCCCTTGCCCAAAGCCCAGTGGCCCGTCCAGCGGCTGCAGCAGCTGGAGACCGTCCTGGAGAACAACACCCAGTGGCTGCAGAAGGTGGGGGCTGAGGGCGAAGGACCGGGGCAAAAGCTGCGGGGGGGGGGGGATTGAAGGGGTGTCGCTGGGAAGAGGGGTGTGTGTGTGCGTGTGAGTTTTATGCATTCACTGTACCACTTATTATTATTATTATTATTATTATTATTATTATTATTATTGTCAATACAACACAGCAAACGAGATCACTATGCTGGATTTCGTATTTCATCACCAGTCGGACGCTTCCCAAGCACCTAAGGACTGCGTGATGTAGCGGCAAATTATCTATGCTGATCCCAGTAAAGCGGCCTTTTGCAATTGACAGATGGAGATTTTGTCAATTCCAATGGTTTTCAAATGTATGCCGAGATCCTTTGGCACTGCGCCCAGGGTGCCAAGGACCACTGGGGCCACTTTCATTGGCTTATGCCACAGTCATTGCAGCTCGATTTTTAGATCTTCATATTTCACTAATTTCTCTAGCTGCTTCTCCTCAATTCTGCTGTCCCCTGGGATTGCGATGTCGATGATCCATGCTTTCTTTTTCTCCACAATCAAGATGTCTGGTGTGTTATGCTTCAGAATTCGGTCAGTCTGAAGTCGGAAGTCCCACAGTAGTTTTGCTTGCTCATTTCCGACCACTTTTTCAGGCTTATGATCCCACCAGTTCTTTGCCACTGGTAGATGGTAGTTCTTGCACAAGTTCCAGTGGATCATCTGTGCTACAGTATCGTGTCTATGCTTGTAGTTAGTCTGTGCGGTGTTTTTGCAGCAGCTGAGTATGTGATCGATTGTTTCACCTGTTTCTTTACAGAATCTGCACTTTGGATCGTCTGTTGATTTTTCAATTCTGGCTTTGACAGCATTCGTTCTAATGGCCTGTTCTTGTGCAGCCAGGATTAATCTTTCTGTCTCCTTTTTGAGTGTTCCACTTGTAAGCCATGACCATTGCCTTCAATCTTCTCCAAGAACTGGCCATGCAATGCTTTGTTCCACCAGCTGTCCATACGACGTTGAGTTACAGTTGTGGTTATTGTTGTTGTTGTTGTTGTTGTTGTTGTTGTTGTTGTTGTTGTTGTAAGGAACCTTGCAGGTCATCTAGTCCAACCCCCTGCTGCTGCAGGAGACCCTACATCACACTTGTCCATAAGCAGTCCAGTCTTTTCTTGAAAGTCTCAAGTGTTGGGGCGTGTGGCAAGCTGTTCCACTGGTTGATCGCTCTCACTGTCAGAAAGTTCCTCCTTATTTCCAGGTTGAAATTCCTCCTTATTTCCAGCCACTCGGTCGGCTTGGCTTTAGGGTGTGGGGTGGAGGAGTAAAAAGGATGGTGTCAACTCAGAACAGTCCATGCTCTGGTGCGATGTTACAACCAGGATTTAAAGTTAACTGGTGTGTGTGAATGCAGGAACAATTTTCAATGGTTGGGGTGTAAGGTAAAACTAAAGTAAGGTCTTTCTTTGATGGAGGTCCCAGGACTGTGCTGTGCCGGTCTGGTTGCAATAGTGGCCCAGGAAAGACACGGAGAGAGAGACAGACACAAACACACAAACACACACACACACACACAGGCCATAGGGCCTTCATCTGCACTGCACTGAAGCCTTGCGAGAAAAGCAACAGGCTGTGAAAAGGGCCTTTGGTGGCTGGCACATGGCTTGGCAGGTTTAACAGCAGCTTGGTTGTGGTTTAACGTATTCTTGAGTCCCAGCATAAATCGTTTGATTGAACGGATTGTGAGGATTTATGACTTGGGATGTTGGGCAGACCGGCGGGCGGCAAATGAGTCAATAAACCAACATGGGAAATCAAGATGAAGACTTTCTTCTTTCTTTCTTTCTTTCTTTCTTTCTTTCTTTCTTTCTTTCTTTCTTTTTCTTTCTTTCTTTTTTCTTTCTTTCTTTCCTATCTACCTACCTATCTATCTACCTACCTACCTATCTATCTATCTATGCTGGCTGGGGAATTCTGAGAGTTGAAGACCTCCAAGGTCCTTTCCAACTCTCTTATTCTATTATCTCAACTTTATAAGTAACTCAAGGCAGCTCTCTTCCAACAACAACCCTCTTTTGAGGTGAGTTAGGCTTAGGAGAGAGTGTCCAGCCAAAGTCACCCAACCAGTTGAAATGCCTAAAGCAAGATTAAAGCTCAGTGTCCTGGTGATTGGCCCCCAAAGTTGCCCAGCCAGATTCCTGCCTAAGGCAGAACTAGAACTCACAGTCTCTGGGTTTCTAGGCTGGTGCCTTAAACTTTTAGACCAGATTGATGATCTCTAGTGACGTGGTTAAATGGGTGAGTTCATGCAGTGTACTAAACTAAAATCAAGCAAATCACATTTTGGTTTGACAGCAAAAACAGCACTCCTTACTATGACTGATGATGTTACCTAGTTTGGTAATGAAACGTCTGAAAGAAAATAAGCAAGTTCAGAGATCACCAAGAAACCCTCATTTCAACCCCAAGCTCCAAATATTCTCCTTTTTGGTACATTTAGTTTTATTACATTGGGTGACTCTAACCAAACGTCTGATCCTTAAACCTTTATTGCGGTTCTTCTTCTTATTGTTGTTATTAATACTCTGTGTCAATAGGTCTGGTGGCTTTAATTTTAATCCGTGTGAGCTGAAGTACTACAAGGCCTGGCTTCCTCATCCTAAAGCAAGGATGGCATATATATGAATAGGTGGGACAGGGGGAGGGGAGAATTCATTGGGAGGAGTGGTCATCCCAGATGAGTGGGTGAGATTTTCAAAAAAGTGGTCAAGACTGGGATCTTTCTTTCTTTCTTTCCCTATCGCTTGGAAAGGAATTTTCTTGGCTATTCAAAAACTTTCTACTGCAAGTTTGATAACTGAATAGCAGAAAACTCAGACTGCAGTATTAAAATAGCAGGAAAATAACACAGACTATTACTTTTTGACAGAGATTACTCATGCCTGGCATTAAATGGATATGATTACCATATTTTTCGGAGTATAAGATGCACCTGAGTAGAAGATGGACCTTAGTTTTGCTGGAGGAAATTAAGGGGGGGGATCTACCTACCAGGTGTTTACCTGGCTAGTGTCCTTAGTCTTCAGCACATCATTTATCCCCTGGTTAGGGCTGAAAAAACCTTTTTCGGAGGGAATAGCAATGAAAACAAGCCTGCAAAGATTTAAGGCTGGGAAAAAATCCTTAGGAGTAGCAATGAAAAAATCCTGCAAGCCAGGAAGATTGTTAACACCTTGTTAGGGCTAAAAAAACCTTTTTCGGAGGTGGGTTCATATTACATTTGAACAAATCATGTTATAGCCTTGGGGGATGTAGGGGGGGCTACTGCCCAGATCTCGGGTGGAACGCAGCGGGGTAGCGGAAATGGAGCTCCATGCCAGAGCACCCAATTTCCACTGAAAGATGTTGACAGAAAATGCATAAGCCAGGCCCACAGTGTGGTAGTCAACATTTTGGTAGCCGTTCACTGGGGGCATGTGTGCAGCCAGCATCACAAAGCTCTCGGTCTGTATAAATTTGATGGCCAAGATTTTTTTGACCCTTCAAATTTAGGGTGTGACAAAGAGATGCAGGAGAGTTGTAGCATCATTTAGAATTGTGTTCAACCAAGAGCCTCTGGATCTAGTATGTATGTTGTTGGCTAACAACTTAGGCCCTGTAAGATTTTGGTCCTCAACTTATGATCAAAATAGGTACAGATAGTCCTCAACTTACAAACAGTTCACTTAATGCCCGTTTGAAGTTACAATGCCACTGAAAAAAATGACTTCTGACTAAAATAAAAAACTATGATATTCCGGGGGTGGAGATTTGACGTCACGTAGCGTTCGGAGTTCGAGTTCGGCATTGGGTTCGCCCATCACTAGTGACAACTGATTCATATTTATGATGGTTGCAGTGTCCCTGGGGGGGAAACACAGTGGGGGTAGTAAGTTTATTGAATACTTAATAGTGTTTTTATTGTCCTTCCTTCTCTAGTATCTTAGCATGATCCTTAATTGCTTTTAAAATAGGAAATAATTAAATAGTATGTTCTTCCCCATATAAACGCTTTAATCATTTTAATCATTCCCCAAAACTGAGTTTTTATAGCAATTAAAGAAAATTGAGCTACTTGCCTAATCTGTTCTCATACTGAACCTTGTGGGTTCAGTCCAAAATCTTAAAATGTTACTGTGCTCCTCAACAAATACAGTAATGTTGTCTTTCATTTGTCCTATTCATCAAATAATGTGACTTAATCAACTGAAAAAGAATCCAAGCACCTATTTGAAAACTTATCTAGGTTGGTAAACCATTCCCTCTCAGTCACATGACCTTTAATCCACACCCAGTCACATGATTGTCAAGCCACTCCCACCTGGTCACGTGGCTAGCAAGCCATGCCTACCTGGTCAAATGACCATCAAGCCGCACCCACAAAATAAGCCACACAGTAAAAATTCTGGCAGCAGGCCAAAGTCTCCAAATGAAACGATGGCTTCAGCCTGACAACCGGTCCGAATCAGCAGGAATCCACCTCTGCTTTAAACCCAAAGAGATCTTCAGATTGCAGCCCTGGAGAATCCCATGGCTGTACAGACACCCGACAACTCTTTCCTCTCCGTCTCCAGCCATTGGCAGAAGTTAAGACCATTTGCGGAGCTTCATAGGCTGGCGATAGGCCCAGTGATGCTTCTGCCTAAATGCTTGAAAAATATCTGAATGGTGGAGCAGAAACCAGGCAATTTCCTGCCAAGGACTCGCTGAACCTCTCTCCATGTTCCAGCAGGCCAGTTATTGAAATAGAATTCTGGGTCTTCAAATAACAAGCCGGACAGTTATCAGCACACCAGCACACATACTGTCAGGAAAGGCGAGAGCAGGAGGAGGAAAAGAGGGTGATATTTTTAGGGCTGCATTTGTATCTACTGTTCGTGTTCCAGGCTACGGATTTTGACAATGTTCTAACCATTTTAATGGCTGGCATAATATTCCTTTTTAAAATGTGTGCGTGCCATGTTTAAAGCTTGTCTTAAGATTACTGAAGAGTCCGGAGGCAGCACGGTTAACTGACAGTTCCTTTATTTCAACTCTTTAATGAAAGTGACTTCAGCTGGAACGCGTCTGGGTTTTACAGAGAAAGACGCTCCTTATATACATTTCAGGCTCCCGCCAAAACTGAACTGTCAGCGCCTTAGCCAATCAGGCGCGACTACTATTTTTAACTATTTTCACCAGAGACAGCTTTTTACATAAAGACAGCTATTTACATAGGGATTCAACACCCCTCCCTCCTTAGTCAGAAAAAAAAGTTATTCAGCAAGCCATGTGACAAAGTCCTCCAATCTGCTTGGTCTGCATACAGTCCTTTCGGACCTGCGCAGATCATTTGAGTCCTCGCATTCAGCAGAAGAGGAGGTTGGTTCGCTAGCACCTCCACTGATTGTCCAGGGCTGAGGCTGCGCTCCGGCCCCCAGTCTTGAGTCGGCAGGCACAACACCGACTTCCGATGAGGAAGATGGCTCGGCGTCGCTGGAGGGAGACCCCCGTCCTGGTGAGTCGATTGGAAAGTCCGTAAAAGTTGATTGCGCGTTACAGTCTAGCGAGGGGGAAGAATCCGTGTTAGAGTTTTGTTCAGACGAAGCCTCTTGGCACCTTCGTAAGTGGTCGATGTGCCTTTTCCACATTCGGCCATCGTCCAAACGTACAATGTAAGCCTTTGGCGCTGTCTGTTGCACAAATGTTCCCTTTAACCAGTTCAAACCCCCATCAAAATTCTTAGCAAAAATACTTTGTCCCAAATACAAGTGTCTTTCAGGATTTACAGACATATAAGCATGTGTACAATACATAGGATGCAGTCTATCCAGTGAGGATCTAAGTTTTCTCCCCATCAGAATTTCAGCAGGACTTTTGTGGGTGGTAGAGTTAGGGGTGATATGTTGTGCCAACAAAAATTGGTCAAGGTGTTGTTGCACTTCCCCAGGACCTGACCTGGGCAAGGCCTCCTTTGCCACACGAACATACCTCTCTGCCAACCCGTTAGCCCATGGGGAGTAAGGCGAGATGAGGGCATGCCTGACCCCCAACTGATCTAAGAACAATTCAAATTGCCTGGCTGTCAATTGGGGCCCATTGTCTGACACTAATATGTCAGGACAGCCATGGGTGGCAAACAGATGGCACAAAGCCTTAATAGTAGCATTCGTAGTTATGTTATTCATTACAGTAATCTCGACCCACTTAGAATATGCATCCACAACTATCAAGAAGTATTGGGACCCAACTGGGCCTGCAAAATCGATATGGATTCTGGACCATGGCCCTGTAGGTTGCTCCCAATCCACTGGCGTGGTCTTGAGGGGATTTGGCCTTGACTCTTGGCATGGGTCACACTTGGATACCCACTTTTCAATGTCTGCATCCAGACCAGGCCACCATAAGTGCCCCCTAGCTAAACTTTTCATCCTCACGATAGCCCCACATGTAACAGAGTTAAGACTTTGGTTCTCAGACTTACAGGAATGATGACCCTGTCTTCCCACAAAAGACACCCTTTTACATATGACAGTTCAAGTCTCTTACTTTTGAAATCAGTCAAGTCTTCTCCCAGGGATTCGTTATGCCAACCCCTTAATACACAATTAATCACTTTTTGTAAAACTGGGTCTCGCTGAGTGTGTTCAGCTACCTCTTTTGCGGTTGTTAGTGGGTTGTCTTCAAGTTCTAGAATTAACACATCTGCAGATGGGGCTGGGTCCTCTACTGTTTCTGCTATGGGGCACCTACTTAACCCATCTGCGTGATTGATTGCTGTCCCTCCTCTATGCTTAAGATCATAATTGTAACCTGAAAGGAATATAGCCCATCTAATTAGTCGTGGTGACATAAAAGGAGGTGTGGGTTTGTTAGGGGCTAGAAGGCCTAGCAAAGGTTTGTGGTCAGTTATTAGTTCAAATTTTCTGCCAAATATATAATTGTGGAATTTTTTTACTGCAGCCACCAAGGCTAAGGCCTCTTTATCTAATTGGCTGTAGTCCCTCTCGGTGCTGGACAATGTTCTAGAAAAGAATGCAATTGGGGCTTCTGTGTCATTAGGCAAGACATGTGCCAGGACACCCCCGACCCCATATGGGGACGCATCGCACGTAAGCCGTACGGGTAGCAAAGTGCTATACTGTATTACTACACTTTTAGAAGTCAATAAGTTTTTTATTTGTGAGAAAGCTTCACACTCAGTTTTCCCCCATGTCCAAGGAGTTCCTTTCTGTAGCAGCCGGTGTATAGGCTCTGCTGCTGTTGCTTTCTGCTTTAAAAAAACAGAATAGAAATTTAGAAGGCCTAAAAATGCCTGTAATTCTGTCTTATTTTGAGGCTCTGGGGCTTCTTTTATGGCTTTAATTTTCTCAGGAGTTGGATGGATACCTTCCCCATTGATCCTATAACCTAAGAATTCTATACTGCTGGTTCCCCAAATGCACTTGTCTGGTTTAATTCTGAGACCTTTATTTTGCAGTCTAGCTAACACTTCTCTTATTCTTTGGTTTAACTGGGATTGGTTTTCCCCTGAAATTAAAATGTCATCAAAGTAGGGGATGGTGCCTTTTATTCCAGCTAATAATCTTTCCATAAGGCTTTGAAAAATTCCAGGGGCTACGCTTACCCCAAATTGTAACCGTGTGCATTTAAATGCACCTCTATGGGTGACTATATTCTGCGCCAAGGCGGTAGGCCCATCGACAGGCAGCTGTTGATAAGCTTGTGCCAAATCGATCTTGGCAAATACTTTCCCTTCCCCCAGGGAGTGAAGCAGTTGTTGCACAACTGGTATAGGTTACGGATGGTGTTGTAAGGCCTTGTTAAGCGTAGACTTGTAATCAGCGCAAACTCGTAGCGAGCCATCAGGCGTCATAGGAGTAACGATAGGCGTCTCCCAAGGGGCTTGGTCCACAGGGACCAAAATGCCCTGACCTATAAGCTTGTCCAGTTGGAGATCTAGTTTAGGAAGAAGTGGCAGGGGCACTCTCCGAGGTTTGAGCCATACAGGGGGAATTTTAGGGTCGAGAGAAAAAGAGATTGGTGGGCCCTTGTAAGACCCCAAAGTGGGGCTAAATACCTCAGGGAATTCTTCTAAGAAGTTTGGAACACCCATATTTTTGACATTGCAAATACCAGAGATTTCAATACCCAAGGGGACCATCCATTCTAAACCCAAAAGGGAGTGCTTAGCTCCTGAGACCACAATTAGAGGGAGATTACAATTTAAATTTTTGAACAAAATTGGTACATCAACTTTCCCCAATACAGGAATAATACCCCCTTGAAAATCCTTAATAATTAATGCAGTAGGATTAAGAGCAGTTTTAGTGAGATTAGGCATATACATTTTGAGTTTTTCCCAAGGCATAATAGTATATTTAGAACCAGTGTCTAGTTCCATCTGGCACGGTTGTTTGTTAAGGAGCAGAGAAATAACAATCTTGCCCCCGTTGGTTGTAACCGTGCTATTGATTGAAAGGGCTAAGTTACCTCTTGCGTAGTCGTGGTTGAAGTTGGAGTAGTTCTTTCGGCCGAAAAATCGAGAACTTCTGTTGTCGCGCACCTGGCCTTGTTGGTTCAGGGAACGAGGGAAGCGTTGTGTGGAGAAAGATTCTTCTGGCATGGGGGCTCTGCAGGCCTCGGCGATGTGTCCCTGGCGGTTGCAGCGGCGGAAAATTGCTTCACGGAACGGGCACCGTTGGCGTGGATGGTTTCCCCCGCAGCCGGAGCAAGGGACAACAGGGCGAGGTGTCCTCAGTGGTCTCGATGGGTCATGTTGGAGCAGGAAACAGTTGTCTTCGGAGGTGGCAGCTTGACCGAGGTCGCCTGGAGACTCGGCGCGGGAAGTTTGAGAGTCGATTTGAGCGACGACTTCCTGCTAGTCATTCTTCTTTAGTTCTTTGGCAGCGGCTTCGGCGACTTCTGCTGTCTGGGCCAGTTTGATGACAGTTTGCAGAGAGGGCTCATCTTCTGTGAAGAGCTTATTTCTGACGGTCGCGTTTTTCATGCCGAAAATGAGGGCATCTATCAGGCGAGCTTCTGGGTTGTCAAATTTACATTTTGACAGCACCGTTCGAAGACGTGTGGTCCCACAGAGTGGGCCTTCTCCGGGTCCCGTCAACTAAACAATGTTGGTTGGCGGGCCCCAGGGGAAGAGCCTTCTCTGTGGCGGCCCCGACTCTCTGGAACCAACTCCCCCCGGAGATTAGAACTGCCCCTACTCTCCCTGCCTTCCGTAAAGTTCTTAAAACCCACCTTTGTCGTCAGGCATGGGGGAACTGAAACATCTCCCCCGGGCACGTACAATTTATGTATGGTATGTTTGTGTGTGTGCTTGTTAGTATATCGGGGTTCTTTTTAAAACTTTTTTAAATATTTAAATTTATTTGACTCTATTTGGATTTGTATGATTTGTTTATGCCTGTTGTGAGCCGCCCCGAGTTCACGGAGAGGGGTGGCATACAAATCTAAATAATAAATAATAATAAATAAATACTGGTTGATTGACTCGTGGTCAAGTTGGCCCATTCGCGAGAATTGATGCCGGAAAACGATGGCTGTTTTCGTGGGCTTGAAATGGGCGGCGAGCTTGGTTTTCAAGGCGTCCCAAGCGACGGAGTTTGCCGGCAGCGGATCTGTCAAAGTCTGGGCGAGATCGTACATCTCCGAGCCGCAGTAGTTCAAGAAGATCGCTCTCTTTCGGTCGTTGTCGGTGTCTCTCATTCCGGCAGCTTCGAGGAAGATCTCGAATTTTGAGATGTAGCCGTCCCAGGTGGACTTCTCCGGGTCGAAGAATTCAGGAGCTCTTCCGACAGGCAGGTTGTCCATGGTGGAGAGCGCGGGTTCATTCGTCCGTCGTCGCCGGAGACCAGGGTACTTTTGACGGTTCCTTTATTCAGTTCAGAGAAAGTGACTTCAGCTCAGCGAAAGTGACTTCAGCTTGAACGCTTCTAACTTTAACAGTGAAAGGCGCTCCTTATATACTTTTTCAGTCGCCCGCCAAAACTGAACTGTCAGCGCCTTAGCCAATCAGGCGCGACTGCTATTTTTAACCATTTTCCTCAGATACAGGCTTTACATAGGACTTAACACCCTCATCATCTCGAGGCTCGACTACTGTAACGCTCTCTACATGGGGCTACCTTTGAAAAATGTTTGGAAACTTCAGATCGTGCAGAATGCAGCTGCGAGACCAGTCATGGGCTTTTCCAAAAATGCCCATGTAACACCAACACTCCGCAGTCTGCATTGGTTGCCAATCAGTTTCCGATCACAATTCAAAGTGTTGCTTATTACCTATAAAGCCCTTCATGGCACCGGACCAGGGTATCTATGAGACCGCCTTCTGCCGCACGAATCCCAGCGACCAGTTAGGTCCCACAGAGTGGGCCTTCTCCGGGTCCCGTCAACAAAGCAATGTCATTTGGCGGGGCCCAGGGGAAGAGCCTTCTCTGTGGCGGCCCCAGCCCTCTGGAACCAACTCCCCCTAGAGATTAGAATTGCCCCCACCCTCCTTGCCTTTCGTAAACTCCTTAAAACCCACCTCTGTCGTCAAGCGTGGGGGAACTAAGACATCTCCCCCTGCCTATGTAGTTCTAGTGCATGATATGACTGTATGTATGTTTGTTATATTGGTGTTTCTTGCTTTTAGATTTTTAATGTGTAATTGTTATCTTAGATTTTTTTAATTATTAGATTTGTCAATATATATTGTTTTTGTTGCTGTTGTGAGCTGCCCCGAGTCTGTGGAGAGGGGCGGCATACAAATCTAATAAATCAAATCAAATCAAATCAAAACAAAAAAGTAATCTGTGAACTCAAATGGGCTAACTTACAGAATGTATCCAAAATCTGGGATTTGTGAATCCTGTGGAGTTGAAACTGGGCAAACTTTTTAAAATGTCATATACATTATCATAAAGCAAGCTATATTATTACAGAATATCATAAATGATTTCCTCTGGTTAACTTGGGCAATCCCTGATAGTTGACTGCATTATATAGTTCAACTTTTAAGGCAGATATATCTCTGAGTTTCTCCTTGAATTTGGAGCTCCTTCATTATTGTGAAGGCATTGAGAAATCTGGTAAGCAAATATCTCTGAAATGTTGACTCGTCACTTGTCTCGCCTCACTTTGAGTCTGTAAAATTCTAAGGAAGTCTTTGGCGCTTTCTGAGCTTAGTTGTTTTGTTGTGGATATTTCATTGCCAGAATAACAGAGTTTATTTATTTATTTTATTTATTATTTAGATTTGTATGCCACTCCTCTCCACAGACTCGGGGCGGCTCACAGCAAAGTGAAAAACAATTTTCAACAAATCTAAATTACTATTTAAAAATATTTTAAAAAACCCATTTTCTAAACAAACGTACATACAGACATACCATTCATAAATTGTAAATGCCCGGGGGAGATGTCTCAGTTCCCCCATGCCTGACGACAAAGGTGGGTCTTAAGGAGCTTACGAAAGGCAAGGAGAGTAGGGGCAGTTCTAATCTCCGGGGAGAGTTGGTTCCAGAGGGCCGGGGCCGCCACAGAGAAGGCTCTTCCTCTGGGGCCCGCCAACCGACATTGTTCAGTTGACGGGACCCGGAGAAGGCACCTAGGGGATCTTCTGATCCAACTCGCTCAGATAGAAAACCTTATACCATTTCAGACAAAGGAAATGAAATGAAATGCAAAAGATGAGAGAATAGAAGGGGAAATTATCAAATTTGCAGATGACAATAAGCCAGCAGGAATAACAAATAATACAGAAGACAAGATCAGGGTCTAAAAAGATCTTGACAGACCGAAAAAATAAGCCCTATCCAGCAACATGAAATTTAATATGGAGAAAAGCAAGGGTTTTACATTTAGGCAGGAAAACCCAAAGGTACAAGTGCAGATTAGGTGAAACCAGCCCGAACCCATAACGACCCACTGTTGACATCATGATGACATCACAGAACCAATTCAGTTGGTGCTGGTCCATGAGTACCACCATCTTTTTTAACCCTGCTGTTCTGTTCGAAAAAACTCCCTAATGTTATGTTCCCGGGTCTATTTGACCCGGACTGCAAATTGATCATTTTAGGTACTTATATTTGGTCTTTTTGAAAGCTTTTTTCACCTGGAAACAAGTTTGAACATTTCTGCACACAATGGAATGAAAATTGAACTGAAAAAATTAATCCTTATTGGTTTATTTTGCACATAAATGTGCCTCCCCCCCCATTTTTGTGAATTTGTTTTAGGTTTATTGATAATTTTGCCTGCAAAATGCATTCTATTTTAGTAAAGTTGGTGTGGGATTGGTAGCTTGAACATTTCTGAACATAATGATATGAAAATTGAATTGAACAAAATGATCCTTATTGGTTTATTTTGCTCATAAATGGGCCCCCATGCTTATACTCAAATAGGCTTATACTCGAGTAGGCTTATACTCGAGTATAAGACAATATGGTTTATATTAAAAAATAAACCAATAAGAATCATTTTTTTTTCAGTTCATTTCTATTTTTCTTATGTTTAGGATTGTTCAATTTAGTATATCAAAACTTTTGGGGGAATATTCCTTAGAGATTTGTAGCCTAAAAATATATATAAATTGACAAAATATTCAGAAAGCATGGGGGGAGGGGTTTTTGATCAAAATAAAAATATAAGCCTCACTTTTTTCAGTTCAATTTTCATATCATTATGTTCATAAATGTTCAAACTAGTTTTCCAGTGGAAAAAGTTTTCAAAAAGACCAAATTCAAGTACCTAAAAAAAATCATTTTGGTCCGGGTCTATATGACCCGAAACAGAGTCAACGTGATTTTTTTTTTTGCCCAGAAATTTTTTTTCCACCCACAAATATTTTTATGATGATCAGGCATGTTAAAATGAGTAAATGAATGCCTAAGATATTAAAAATATTTCAGATTTGAAGCCTGCGTAAATATAAAGTGAAAATATTTGCAAGCAGCCAAGGGGGGGGGAGGACTTATTTATGATTGTAAACAACCAATAAGAAACATTTATTTCAGTTCATTTATATTTTTCTTATATTTAGAAATGTTCAAACTACCAATCCCACACCAACTTTAGTAAAATTGAACACATTTTGCAAGCAAAACTATCCATAAATTGAAAAATATTTCACAAAAACAGGGGGGGGCATGCATTCTATCAGCAAAATAAACCAATAAGAATTACTTTTTTCATTTCAATTTTCATATCATTGTGTGCAGAAATGTTCAGACTACTTTCCAAGTGAAAAAAGTATTCAAATTGACCAAACATAAGCACTTCAAATGAAGAGTTTTTGGTCCGGGTCAGGGTGACCCGGGAACATAACAAGTGTGACTTTTTTGTTTTCAGCAAGAAAGAAACCCCCCACCCCCCCCAAAAAAAAATTATCATAGAGAGAACCCCTGAAATGATGAAAAGTCGTGAAATTTCAAGTTTCAGATATGCAGGGAAAACTTTTTACAGGGACTCAAACTTGGCTTCGGGTCACATACAACCCGAACAGAACAGCAGGGTTTTAAATGACTGAATTTTGAAAGTTGAAGTCCACACACCTTCAAATTGGCAAGGTTGAGAAACCCTTTTGAGAGAGTTTAATTCTCTTCAAAATTAAGACTTGATCCACAAAGCCTAAATCTGTGGCTTTACTTGGGCAGAATTAAATGGATTTTAAATATGGTTTCCCACTTGGGACAGGTTATCAAGAAAACTAGTTTTTAACATCCGTAGCTTGCTACCAAGTTACCTCCCAAGTAGTCTTGTGGTCTGGATATTAGGGGAAAATATATCAAATTATTTACTCCAAGCATCAACAAACCTCCTATTTAATCAAAGCCCAAATAAGGTGGGTAAAATGGGTTTTGTAAAATAATAATAATAACGACACATGAATTAAATGTTAATTTAATGTTTTATTTCATGACTATGGAGATTCTCCCAACCAGATCATGGTTATTCCTAAGGTGCTTTTTCTAGGCAACTGGACTTTCTTGTTATTTTCCTTTGAAAATGTTTTGCTTCTTCAGTTTTCTGAAGAATTGAAGATGGATGAGAAACACAAATGTTTTTTTTTTAAAGAAACCAAAACCTCCGGTCGTGTTTTAGAAAAAGCCTTTTCAGGATATTTTTATTTAAACTGAATTTGAATAAAAGAGTCATTGTTAGGTTGGGGGAAAAAAAAAGAGAGTCAAAATAATGTTAACTCAACAATTTTTCCATTATACTTTTATTGAATAGTAATCCCTGGAGGGGACACACACACACACACACCAAGAATTAAGTGAAGAATACAGAAGGTTGTAAGAAGGAACAGAAAAAAGAAAGGCAAAGAATTGAAAGCTGTTCCTAATTTCCAAAATAACATGAGGGTTGACAAAATTCATTTTCCCATGAACATAATAAATAAAAACTCTCCAGATGTGACAAAATAGGCGTTGATTGCTTACCTGAACGCCTCTTCTCGTACGGTGAGCGGGTACAGCAGTCACATGGGTTGCTCATGTCCAATCCGGTGGAACTGAGCCTAGTGTTAAAAAAGCTTGCCGGATCCGCCCCTTCCCCAGAATTCGCGAATCCATAGACTAGGCTCAGCTGTGAAGCTCTGTAGTGTTCAACTCTTATTGTTAGAGGAAGAAAGGTTATAGGAAGATAAAGAAGACACATACAAGGGCGGGAAGTGACTGCTGTACCCGCTCACCGTACGAGAAGAGGCGTTCAGGTAAGCAATCAACGCCTATTCTCCGTACTGAAGGAGCGGGTCCAGCAGTCACATGGGACATACCCAATAGATGGTCCCTAGGGTGGGATTAAATTGCTATCGTGTGAGATAACGGATTGGAGTACCCTTCTGCCGAAGGCAGCGTCCGCTGAAGCGTAAGAATCAATCTTGTAGTGCCTGATGAAGGAATTTGGCGAGGCCCAAGTGGCTGCTTTGCAGACCTCCTCCAACGGGGCTTGAGTCGCCCAAGCAGCCGAGGTGGCTGCGCTCCTGGTGGAATGCGCTGTGATGTTCCTTGGAACTGAGAGGGAGGCCGACTCATAGGCCTTAGATATAGTCCCTCTGATCCAACGGCCTATTACTGTTGAAGACACTTTGGCACCCATGACTCTGGGGTGATAGGCTATAAAAAGTGCTTCCGACCTCCGAAAGGGTCCTGTGCGTTGGATATAGATTCTCAGCGCTCTAATGAGATCCAGGGTGTGCCATCTAATTGCCAAGGGATGGTCTCGTTGGAGGCAGAAAGAAGGTAGGACAATATCCTGAGTTCTGTGGAACATGGAACTGACCTTGGGTAAGAAGGTGGGGTCCAGTCGCAAGACTACCTTGTCCTGATGAAATTGACAAAGGTCCTGCCTGATTGAAAGGGCAGCCAGCTCCGAAATGCGTCGGGCAGAGGTAATAGCCACCAGGAATGCTACCTTAAAGGATAGGTACCTGAGGGACGCCGATTTTAGGGGTTCGTATGGTGCCTGCGTGAGGGAATGGAGAACCCGTGGCAAATCCCAGGATGGATACCTGTGGACCCTGGAAGGTCTGAGGTTGGCTATGCCCTTGAGGAATTCCTGAACTTCTGGGAAGGATCGGAGAGGCTGTCTGCGGGGGCCCCCTAGGACAGATGAAATGGCTGCCAGGTGACGCCGGAGGGTGCTGGTGGAGAGACCTTTATGGAACCCTTGCATAAGGAAGGAAATGATTCTGTGAATGGGAATGCACAGGGGAGAGAGGCCTTCCTGTAGACACCACTGGTGAAACTTGGACCATGTGTGGTCGTATATTCGATTGGTCGAACCCCTTCTGGCCTTTAAAATGACCTCCACTGTATCGGGGTCGTGACCACGCAGTTCTAAATCTCTCCTGATAACAGCCAGGCGGTGAGGTGGAACCACTCCGGGTCTGGATGGAATGAGGCCCCCTGCCGCAGCATATCCCGCGAAACGGGGAGTCGCCAAGGGTCCTGGACGGACAACTGTTGGAGATCCGCGAACCAGGGCCGGCGGGGCCAATGAGGGGCGATTAAGATTACTCGGGCCCTCTCGGTGAGGACCTTGTGAATCACGTCCGGGAGAATTGGAATTGGAGGAAATGCGTAGAGTAGGCCTGGAGGCCATGGGCTCCGGAGGGCATTGATTGCTTCCGCTCCCGGGGATGGAAATCTGGAAAAAAAGCGAGGGAGTTGGGCGTTCGCATTGGTCGCGAAGAGATCCAGAACTGGAAGGCCGAATCTGAGGCTGATTTGATGGAACAGATCTTGATGGAGATTCCACTCTCCTGGGTCTATCGTTGCTCGAGATAGCCAATCCGCCTGGACGTTGAGGCTCCCCGAGATGTGGTCGGCTAGGAGCGACCGAAGATGTTTTTCCGCCCAAAGGCCTAACTTGAGGGCCTCCCTCATGAGGGCCTTGGATCTCGTGCCCCCCTGTCTGCAGATATGGCTTTTCGTGGCAATGTTGTCGGTGAGAATAAGAACGTGCCGGTTGGGAATGCGAGGAGAGAAATGCTTCAGAGCCAGTGAAACGGCTCTTAACTCTAGCCAATTGATTGGCTTGGAAGCTTCCTCCGGGGACCACGTGCCCTGGGCTATCATCCCCTGGGCGTGGGCGCCCCATCCCGATAGACTGGCATCTGTGGTTATGATAAATTGATCCGGGCACCTGAACGGGGATCCTTTGTCCATGGCCGGAGACTTCCACCACTTGAATTATCTGCGAACAACTGGTGGGATGACAATGCGACGATTTGAGTTGCTGTGCCCCGATCTCTGAAAGGGTAATAGAAGCCACTGAAGTTCCCTAGCATGAAGGCGAGCCCAGGGAATGATGCCTATGCATGACACCATCTTCCCCAAAAGGGAAGACAGGGTTACTATGGATACTGAAGGTTTTGATAAAATACAAGAAATTAACTCCCCTATGCTGAGTTTTCTCTCGGGAGAGAGAAAAACCTGGGAAGATTCTGAATTAATAATGGATCCCAGGTGTAATATGGATGTGGAAGGTTGGAGATGGCTTTTATCAAAGTTGATGGAAAATCCATGGTCCTGAAGGACTGACATGGTGATAGAAAGGTCTGTTTTCACTTTCTCTAGGGAGTTCCCATGAATCAAAATATCATCAAGATAAGATAAAATGTGGATGGGAGACGCCCGGATATAGGCCGCCAGGGACCCCAAGAGCTTTGTAAAGACCCGAGGGGCCGAGGAAAGGCCAAATGGCATCGCCCTATACTGGAAATGCCTGCCTTGAAAGGAGAAACGTAAAAATTTTCTGTGGCATTTGGCTATAGGAATGTGGAGGTAGGCCTCAGTGAGGTCTAAAGAGACCATGAAATCTCCCGTGTGGATAGCGGCCAAAATAGATGATAAGGAGTGCATCTTAAACTTCCTATATTTGATGAACAGGTTCAGCTTCTTTAAATCCAAAATAGCTCTCCAACCTCCAGAGGATTTTGGAACCATAAATAGGATGGAATAAAAGCCTAGACCCTTCTGACCGGAGGGAACCGGTTGAATGGCTCTGATGGACAATAAGTGGGAAATGGCCTCCTCCATACGGTTACAATCTGAGGAGGACCTGGGAGAAGGGCAGGAAATAACACGTTTCGGGGGGGAAGAAATAAATTCTAAAAGAAGGCCTGTTTGAACAGTGTCAATGACCCAGGGGTCCTTGGAGGTGAGACGCCAATTAGAGGCGAAATGGGCTAGACGACCACCTATGGGAATTGAGGAAAAATTACCATCTAGGTTTCTTTGAAGCCCTGTTAGAGGACGCTCCCCTTTGGAAGCGAAAGCCTCTGCCCCTGGAGTTCCTACTTTGGGAACGAAAGCGGGGGGAATACTGACCTGGAGATCTGTGATAGGAAGCCGTTTGATCTTGCTGACGCCCTGGGCGACGAAAGGACTGCGTTTTGGTAGCCTTTTTGGTGGTTGGACCCAAAACTTTCTTCTTGTCCGTGGTTTCCGTGAGGAGAGGATCCAGAAGATCACCGAAAAGAAGGTCGCGTTTTAAGGGTCCCAGGGATAACTGCCACTTCTGGCGTACTCCCGCTTGCCAAGGACGAATCCATAGGAGTCTTCTTGCCGTTGTAGAAGCTGCAATAGACTTAGCAGAAAATCTAGTAGATTGTAAAGTGGCATCAGCCACGTACTGAGCAGCTGCAAAGACCTTGTTGAAGTCTTGTTGACCTCTCAAGTCATCGGGAGGAATATGCTGTTGAAGCTGGCGAAGCCACAGAAGCATGGCTCTGGAGAAAAAGGAAGCCGCTGCAGAACTTTTAATGGCCCAGGAATCTGCGGTGAATCCTCTTTTGAGCATTTGTTCAATCCGCTTGTCCTCTGGGCGGAGGACTTCCTCTGCTTCGCCTGGCACAGCAGCCGCCGAGTGAAGGATCTTGACAGGTTCATCCGGTTTAGGAAAGGATAGGAGCTCCTCATAGGAAGAGGAAAGTTTGTACAATTTTCTGTCCTTAGTTGAGGGATTAAGCCCAGAGGCTGGGAAGTCCCACTGCTTAAGTAAGGCATCTTTAAACAATTTAGGCATAGGAATTACCTCATTATCCTCCTGTTCCTCTGTGAAGTAAGGTAAATTCTCCTCCGGGGGATCAGTGGATGTGGAGGCCTGTTTCTCCTGGGCCGCCAAACCCGTAGAAATTCTCGCTTTGAGGAGGAGAGATTTGAACAATTGAGAGGGAAAAATAGTAATTGGAGAAGGAACCTTTATTTGGGATTCCTCATCATCTGAGAGGCCTTGAAAGGGATCCTCATCCTCCTCCATATCCTCATATTCGTCCTGAGAAGAATCTGAATCATCCTGAATAGGAGCTCTAACCGCTGGGGAAGAACCCAAGGAGCGGGAGGGACGAGGAGGTGGAGGAGGTAAGGGGAGCTCATTGATGGTAGAGAATTTAGCATCAATGGCCTTGGACAACACAGAAAAAATAGATTGGAATTCAGGAGGTAAATTAGAAATATCAGCAGGAATAGCAGAAGAATCCCTGAAGGCCTGGGAGGGTCCTGGCTGGGGAGAATCTTCAATAATATCTGGTTCCTCTGGACCTATTCCCCATAGGTTAGGTTGGGGTCTGTCTAGGTTTGGCTCATCCAGAGATAACACAGGGACCCCAGAAGGAGGCAGACTAGAAGCCTCTGGAGGGTCTTGACTACTAAGTACTTGGGCCTGTACTTTCAAACGTTTTGCTGATTTGTCATGGATTCTTTGTAGGGCTAGGTCCCTTCTCTTCTCAGCCCTGGTGACCTTGGTCGAGGGGCGGGCCCCTGAAGAAGAGGAGGTCGAGGCCTGGGGGATACTGGTAATCTCATCGCCTGTAGGCCTGGCCTCTCTGGGACCTTTAGTTGTGCCTCTCTTGGGAAAAGTAGCCATAGTCTGACAATTAACAGAAGACCAGGCTGAGCCAAATAACTGAATAATTAGGGAGAAGATTTCAAAGCCTTCCCAAGAGGAAATGGATCCTGCTCCGAGGCCTCGGAGCTGCTGAGACTTGAGGGCAATCTGGGCAAACCCAGAGTTCGTGTCCCCAAATACAGCGTGGCCAGCCTCCCTAAACTTTAATTAAAGTAAACCAAGGCACTCTGGTTGGAGGCTTAGCCGGTGGAGAATTAAGCCTGAGCGTCCCAAAGCCCACTCCGGGATCCACGCGGTGGACTGAGGCCTACGCGGCTGGCAGGAGGCCAACACGAGAGGCCTAAATTTAAAAAGGGCGCGAAGGCCTTCGCGCCGAAAAATCGCTCCGTAATAGAAATGTTAAAGGGGAAGCGATCGACTAAGTCCAGGAGACTAGAACAAGCGTCTCACTCCGCAGGAGGTACTTTTATAGCCCTTTAACAATAATACAATAATACAATAATGTCAATACTTGCACCCAGACCTCCAGGCCAAAGGATTAAAAGAATCCACAAGCGGCAGCGGGGATCGTAAAAGGCAAAACAGCCGGGGGAAAACGAAACCGCAACTTCTCCCAGGAAAAAAGCCGAGCCGCAAACGGCTGGCGCTATTAGTGCAAGTAATTAAATAAAGATAATAAATCTTACTACTTTTGAAGGAAAAGATCGAAGGGAAGGTGTTAGAATGTTGAACGAGCTATCACAATACAACCGCAGGATATGCGAACTGAGCGAATTCTGGGGAAGGGGCGGATCCGGCAAGCTTTTTTAACACTAGGCTCAGTTCCACCGGATTGGACATGAGCAACCCATGTGACTGCTGGACCCGCTCCTTCAGTACGGAGAACTGTGATTCTGGCCCCTGAAGATTCATTCTCCTAATTTTACCAATAAATATTTTTAATCAAGTGGTTCAAACAACCCTGTTACTATTAATGAATTATAAATAGAGTTTACAGATATTCCCAACACTGAGACATAATGATCAAGAAAGCCATTGCGTTCCTATTTTCCAATGTGGCATCAGATTATCGCTCAAGGTCACAGCCCCATCTTACACGAGCATTCAACCATTTGTTTTGTAACAATACTAATTTTACTAAAAAAAATAAAATCCGAACAAAATATTATTCTATCACATGATCATAACTTAGACTCGGGGTCAGCAACCCACGGCTCTGGGGCCGCATGTGGCTTTTTCATCCCTCTGCCGAGGCTCCTTGTCACTCAAAATATGCATCACAACCAGCAATGTGTGATGCCTGCCAGCACACGATTTATGGAGCTTTCCGACTCCCGGTAAGCCAACCATGGATAAATCTAAGAAAATAAAAGTTTCAGGAGAAAACAGAACATTTAATTCAACTACATATGATAGTTCTGTGGCTGCTCGGGAAATAGGCACGGGAAGGCTTTTGTGGCTCCCGGTATTTTCTTTTGGGTCCAAATGGCTCTTTGAGTGTTTAAGGTTGCCGACCTCTGACCTCGGGTAAAATGATCCCTTATCTCTACAGCCCCTCCAACACCTTGAGGAATGAGGAATAGTTGTTAATCTAGCTAGGGTTAGATGCCACTGGTATAACCCTATGCATTCATTTCTTGGATGGAGATAGAAAGGACGTCTTCAGATTCCCATAGTGCAGCATTTCTAAACTTGGCAATTTATGGACTTCAACTCCCAGAATCCCCCAGCCCAGCATGCTTTAAAATTAGAGAGAGAAGAGATGCCATCTGTCAAAATGGCCTTTTTCCCCAGGTGTAAGATGTGGTCCTGGTAAAGGCTTTGCCAGTTTTGCTTGTTTTTTTAAAGAAAATAGTGACCTGAAAGGGTATATAATTTTTTTAAAATTATTGGGGTCTAATATAATATCTGAAAAAGTCCACAAGCTATGGAGCTTTGATTAAACAATGTAATAATCAGCAATTTATCTTCATGATGTATCTCACCTTCTACTTTAACTCTTATAATACCTAACTTGTCAAAAGCCATGTCTTCTGAAAGTGGCCTGGCTTTAATGGTCATTTTTTTGGAAAATCAATGGAATCATTCCTCAGAAAGATATTTGAGTGCTAGCCAGCCAATTGAAACATCTCATTTTATCCTGAGAAAAATAAACAGTCTGTGCCTCATGCAATATCTTTTTAAACATTATAAAAACTGAAAGTCAATCACTGTAACTTTTCTAGTTACCAGTTTAAAAAAAATAGCAACTCTCTTTCTTCTCTAACCTAATGACTCTCTAATATGTTTAACTACAAGTATTTTTTTATTACAGTGTTCCCTCGATTTTCACGGGGGATGCGTTCCAAGATTGCCTGCGAAAGTCAAATTTCCGCGAAGTACAGATGCGGAAGTAAATACACTATTTTTGGCTATGAACAGTATCCCAAGCCTTCCCTTAACACTTTAAACCCCTAAATTACAATTTCCCATCCCCCTAGCAACCATTTAGATTATTACTCACCATGTTTATTTATTAAAGTTTATTTTAAAAAATGTTTTTTAAAGGCAGACAAAAGTTTGGCAATGACATATGATGTCATCGGGCAGGAAAAACCGTGGTATAGAGGGAAAAACCGCAAAGTATTTTTTAATTAATATTTTTGAAAAACCGTGGTATAAACGTTCCGCGAAGTTCGATCCCGCAAAAATCGAGGGAACACTGTACTGTATTTTTTATTACTTCTTTCTTAGACAATGGCAGATAGTTACCTAGGGAGGTTACCAAGGCAAAGCTGTGATCTTGGATTATTTTGAGATCTTCAGGGGAAATTAAACCCTGCACAAAATGTACAACAAAACAAATATGTTGCATTCAAAGTGTTGGTTATGACCTATAAAGCCCTTCATGGCACCGGGCCAGGTTATCTCTGGGACCGCCTTCTGCCGCACGAATCCCAGCGACCAATTAGTTCCCACAGAGTGGGCCTTCTCTGGGTCCTGTCAACTAAACAATGTCGTTTGACGGGACCCAGGGGAAGAGCCTTCTCTGTGGTGGCCCCGGCCCTCTGGAACCAACTCTACAATTTATGCATGGTATGTTTGTATGTATGATTGGTTTTAAAACAAGGGTTTTTAGCTGCTTTAGTATTGGATTGTTGCATGTTGTTTTTACCACTGTTGTTAGCCGCCTCGAGTCTACGGAGAGGGGCGGCATACAAATCCAGTAAATAAATAAATAAATAAATAAATGACTAAGTTGTAAGAATGAGGCAATGCTACAAATCTTGCTTGATCTATTTTGTAAATCCCCATGAATTAACAGTGATTTAAGGTTTAAAGATTGGGAACTGCTATTAAACCAGTGGTTTAAAAACTGTTTTTTGAATGCTAATCTAAAATATTGATTGACGTTGCTTAGATTTCAAT
The DNA here is from genome assembly GCF_031021105.1 of Erythrolamprus reginae. Classification (NCBI taxonomy): domain Eukaryota; kingdom Metazoa; phylum Chordata; class Lepidosauria; order Squamata; family Dipsadidae; genus Erythrolamprus; species Erythrolamprus reginae. The sequence continues at coordinate 27,228,269 of NC_091960.1, read as the reverse complement.
TAATACCACTTGTCAAATAATAATTGAAATGTTTACTGAATGTAGATGCAATATCTTAACATTTAATTTGTGTGTGTGTGTGAATTTTACTAGACTTAACTCTTGGATGAGCATCTCCAGGTCTGTATTTCAGGATAATACATAATAACTGTCTTTTTCAAGAGCTTCGGAAATATTAGCAATAATGAACGGAATTATTCTGAATTCTGTGCCTAAAAGTTACAACAATTAATCAGTTGAAAGGCTTGCCTCCAGAAGTTGTGGATGTCCCAACAGTGGAGATTTTAAAGTTATGTAAAGTTTATTCAGAGAGGTTCCTTTCTTTTCTTAGTATAATGTTAAATCAGTTTTTCATTCAAAGTCATCCCAAAAGAAAGCTCTTACAATGCCATACAAAACGACAAACATTTAGAGCCATGTAAAGAATTTGTGTAAAAGAATGCCAGAACAGCGAGACAAATATGGTCAGTACACAACACGGTTGTTTTTGTTGTTGTTGTTAATGTCAAAAGATGACTAGGCTTAGCAGACACCGTAAAATAATTCTTTTGCGTGAGACGATCTTATGTGTTATTTAAAAGGCTTCAGTCTGAGAAGCAGCTTGCCCTTGAAATTAGTAATAGACAATACAATTTAATTCCTGCTCCAGTTTGTTTTTAATCATTCTTAAGTAATTCCACCCAGAACTGTGGGCAGTCGGGTAATGTATTAATTTAATAACTTTTTGTTATGTCTGTCCCGGTTTTGATCATGGGAACATCTATATGCATTTAATTACTTTTTTAAAAAATGTTTATCTCAATGATTTTTTTTAGAAGGAAAAGAGAAGGGAAGACATTTCTAAATGTTTATTTTCTCAATATCTGAATAAGTAAACACAAAGTTTGTTTTCTGTTTTGTTTTTGGGTTTTTTATTTTTTGCAACTGAGCGCTGTAGAAATGGCAGTAATGAATAATGCATCAAATAAATACAGTACATGAAAACATATCCTATAAATGAAAACATATCCAGAACAATGGTGGAAAAGTGTAAATATCAATGGATTTCCATTCCAGGTTTACATGTTATTTATTTATTTTATTTATTTATTTATTCATTTGTCCAATACACAATACATACGGAAGAGAATAGACATGATGTAATATATACAAAGATAATATGTAAAAATAGAGGAGAAGATATATGAAAGGAAGAAAATATATATGATATATGAGATAAAGGAAAGACAATTGGACAGGGGACGATAGGCACATCAGTGCACTTATGTACGCCCCTTACTGACCTCTTAGGAACCTGGAGAGGTCAATCGTGGATAGTTTATAGACATGCCATTTCAATCTGTTCCTGTCAAAGTTTCCCAAATCTGGTTCTTCTATCAATGTCCACCGATAACAATCTAATACAATCTTATTTTCTTAGAAATAAATCCTGTTAATTTACTTCCGTGGTCACGTGGAACCTCTGCAAATTATAATGCCAATATATCCGGATGTTGGGAAGGCCAAGGTTTAGAACTGCAGTCTTAAGTGGGTTTATTCTTTCTTCAAACAACCATTTGACTGGGATGGTGTAAGGATTAGATACAGGGGGCTCCAACTAGTGATGGGCTCCTATGAGTACGGTCAGGTACACAGAACTGGTGGAAAAAGTTTGGTCAAGTACGCAGAACCGGTAGAAAAAAAATTGATTTTTTCCCCCTTCTTTTTTTCCCTTCTGGGTTCTCGGTATGTTTTTCCTAACGCGGTAAATGAGGTTGAATGTGTATATTTTTAGAAGAGCTGTGCGTGTGTATGTGTGTGTACATACACATATAGTTTATATATCAGATAATGTATATTTTTGAGTGCCTAGGTGTAATATGTAGGTACACATATGGCATATACAGTGATACCTCGTCTTACAAACACCTCGTCATACAAACTTTTCGAGATACAAACCCGGGGTTTAAGATTTTTTTGCCTCTTCTTACAAACTATTTTCACCTTACAAACCCACCACCACTGCTGGGATGCCCCGCCTCCGGACTTCTGTTGCCAGTGAAGCACCCATTTTTGCACTGCTGGGATTACCTTGAGGCTCTCCTCCATGGGAAACCCCACCTCCAGACTTCCGTGTTTTTGTGGTGATGCAGGGGAATCCCAGCAGCACAAAAACAGGCGCTTTGCTGGCAATGGAAGTCCGGAGGTGGGGTTTCCCAGCGAGGGGAAATTGCAGCATCGCAAAAACACAGAGGTCCGGAGGTGGGGTTTTGAGGACTTCGGTGTTTTTGCAATGCTGCAATTTCACTGATGCTCCCTTCGCTGGGAATGCTGGGATTCCCCTGCAGCATCACAAAAGCACAGAAGTCTGGAGGTGGGGTTTCCCATGGAGGGGAGCCTTAGGGAAATCCCAGCAGCGCAAAAAAAGACGCTTCGGCTGGCAAAAGGGGTGAATTTTGGGCTTGCACGCATTAATCACTTTTCCATTGATTCCTATGGGAAACATTGTTTCGTCTTACAAACTTTTCACCTTAAGAACCTCATCCTGGAACCAATTAAGTTTGTAAGACAAGGTATCACTGTATAGATAAAATTAATGAGTATATTTTGGATGTTCAGTAATAGTAAATAGATAGGGAAAGTGTATCTCTTTGAGACAAGGAGAGTCCAGGCACCCTAACCCTAACCCTTAACGTGAGTGACGTCAAGTTGGCCACCTTTATGCCAGTCACATGACCTTTAAGTCACCCCTTTGGTCACATGATCATCAAGCCACTCCCACATGGTCACATGTCTGGCAGGCCACACCCACAAAATAAGCCACACCCACAGTGTGGTGGTAAACATGTTTGCAGCCCTTCACTGATTCCAGCAGTGGCAACTTTAAGACTTGTAGACTTCAGCTCCCAGAATTCCTCAGCCAGCAAAGGTTCCTGCCTTGAGCAGGGGATTGGTCTAGATATAGGAGTGTCCAACTGTGGCAAGCAAAGCTGTCTGAGGAATTCTGCATTGGTTGCCGATCAGTTTCCGGTCACAATTCAAAGTGTTGGTCATCACCTGTAAAGCCCTTCATGGCATCGGACCAGGGTATCTACGAGACCGCCTTCTGCCGCATGAATCCCAGCGACTGGTTAGGTCCCACAGAGTGGGCCTTCTCCAGGTCCTGTCAACAAAACAATGTCGTTTGGCGGGGCCCAGGGGAAAAGCCTTCTCTGTGGCGTCCCCAGCCCTCTGGAACCAACTCCCCCCGGAGTTTAGAATTGCCCCTACCCTCCTCGCCTTTCGTAAGCTCCTTAAAACCCACCTCTAGCGTCAGGCATGGGGGAACTGAGATATTCTTTCCCTCTGGGCCTCTACAGTTTATGCAAGGTATGTTTGTATGTATGGATGTTTGGTTTTACAGTAAGGGTTTTTAGTTGTTTTAGTATTGGATTTACATGCTGTTTTTTGTTACTGTTGTTAGCCGCCCCGAGTCTACGGAGAGGGGCAGCATACAAATCCAATAATAATAATAATAATAATAATAATAATAATAATAATAATAATAATAATAATTCTGAGAGTTGAAGTCCACAAGTCTTTGAGTTGCTGCCAAGGTTGGAGACCCCTGGATTAGAAGACTTTAGAGGTCCTTCCGGTCCTGTGGTTCAATGATTCTAATCTATAGGATTGCAACTTGGGCCTCGCCCGAGATCACTGGCTCTGCCCTCCACCCACACTCACGCCTACCCTGCTCATGTTAAATAGGGTTTAGCCCTGTCTCCAAAATGTCCCTCGAATAGTTACAATTCATGCTTGATTGATGGACCTTTTTAATTAATGCACAATTCTTTTTATTTTATTTTAAAAGCTTTTATTGAAAATTCATAAAAAGAAACAATGGTACATACAGAAAATAGAGAGATATCTTAGTCTCTCTTTCCTTGCTTATTTTACTTTATATACAATTTTACATCTTATGCGGTTTTTCATATTGATATATTTATTGCTTTTCTAACCTAATTCTATGTTCATATGTACCGTATATACTCGAGTATAAGTCGAGATTTTCTGCACAAAAAAGTGCCGAAAAATCCAGCCTCGACTTATACTAAAGTCACTGACTTTCACTGACCTGAAAACGGCCCTGCAGCATTTTCCAAAGCTCCACAGTTCCGATGTGAAAGGCAGGAAGGAAAGAAACCTCATGGCTGGCAACACTAGGTTTTTTCTTCTTCTTCATGGCAATACCCCTGAGCTACCTGATTAGCAGCAGGCTGAACCAATCACAGATCCTCCTCTATACAGAAAGGAGGCACTGAGAGAGCTATCTGATTGGCAGCAGGCTGTAACAATCACAGCTCCTCTTCTACAGGAAGCACTGGGGGAAGGGGCGGGAGAGTTGAAGAGTCTTTCAGAAGGAAGGAACCATGGCTTCCTCTTCTGATCAAGCCAACAATATTTTACAAGTAAATAAAATGTACAAGTAAAATGTAAGTTACCCATTTACGTTTGATTAACAGGATTTGTTATTTTGTAAGAAATGGTTGCTTCAAGTGGGGATAATTCTGTGTAATTAAACTTTTTCTTCCAACTATACTTATACCCAAGAGGATTGCTGATGCTGACTTATTTAAAACAATACAAAGGTTAGGATAATATTATTAATAGTATGAATTTTGTCATTAATCATTTGTTCTACATAATTAATATGAATAGATTTACCTTTTTTAAGAGTATGGTTTCTCCTTATGCAAGATAAATATCATGTAAAAGAAAGATTTTACTATTAAAAAAAATTTTTTTTAATTGTTTTTTGAATTTTATTTATTTTGTTTTTCTTCTGAGCTCTAGCATTTTGGGAGTTGCTTGGTCTTTCATTTCCCAATGAAAACTGTAGTTAAGCCTGTCCTTGTGTTGTGCAAGTAAGGAGTTTTCATCATATCTTCGGACAGTTAGTTGGTGTCCATGGATTTATATTGCCATATAAATTGGCAATACTCTACCTTAATAAGCTGTGGGCAAGGCTGTACTTCCTATTAATTGTCCTATTTTTCCTAATCATTGTGTAATACCATCAATGGGCAGTAAAACGTATAGATTCAACTCAAATCAACTTATTTATTTTTTTAAAATTTTATTTTATATGACTTACAAACATTTAGACATCAAACAATACAACATTAAACATTTACACTTGATAGATTTACAAAATTTATTTTTTTTAACAATTCTATTTACTATACCTTTTTCTTAATTTCCACCCAGTTGTAAATTTTTTCCCACACTTTGTAATAGTCCTTATTTTGTTGGTTTTGAATTTCGTATGTTAATTTGCTAAATTTGGCGCAGTGTAATATTTTTTTAATTACCGTTTCTTTGTTTGGAATCTTATCTTGTTTCCAGACTTGTGCATATGCTAATCTTGCAGCAGTAAGTAAGTGATTTATTAAGTAGTAGTTTTCTTTGCTATGTTTGCCTCTAATTATGCCTAATAAATACATTTCCGGTTTTATTTCAATTTTATAGCCCAATATTTCTTCCATCCATGCCCTAATTTGAATCCAAATTTTTTTTGCTTCCTTACATTGCCACCATATGTGGTAGTATGTTCCCACTCCTTTTTTACACTTCCAACATTTGTTACTAATGTTTACATTCATTTTGGCTAGGCGCGCTGGCGCATAATGCCATCAGAAGAACATTTTATAAAGATTTTCTTTATATGATGTTGACAAAGTCATCTTATAGTTAATTGACCATAGTTTTCCCCAGTCTTCTAGCTGAATTGCATATCCCAAATCAACTTATTATTACAGTCAATTTACACAGTACAGTAGTCCCTCGCTATACTGCGCTTCACCTACTGCGGCTTCACTTCATCGCGGGTTTTCAAAAAATATTAATGAGAAAAATCATTCACGGATCTTCACTGGTTCGCGGGTTTCTGAGGAAGTCGATCGGCAGATTTAAACAGTCCGCCGAACTCAATCGGCAGGTTTTTTAAAAAAAAAATATCTAAAATTTTAAATACTGTATTTAAATACTGTATCTAAAATAAATACTGTGTGGGAAGGGTTTATAAACACTTAAAACAATGAAAACTTACCAAACAATTACAATATAAATACTTAAATAAGTACTATCAGTCGATAAATTCCCCATAGCGGATTTCATCTATCGCGGTCGGGTCTGGAACGTAACACCAGCGATAGGTGAGGGGCTACTGTACAGCTTTAATGCATATTTTTGAATTTGAGTCTGCAATACCCAATTCAGCCACTAGGGGAAATAGATTCACTACATTGTTCCGTTTCCCAATGAACCTGCAATACCTCAGTGAGCCACCGGAGGACAGTATGTTCAATACATTGTATTTTATTCCGGATTGTGGGATCACAGCCCACCAAACAGTAATTTCTCCATCTATCAAAAGCATCTCAGAAGTCATCAGTGACTTCATATAATTGGTGGCAGCCAAATACTGAGACCCCTTTATAAATTCACAAACCATTCATCCATAATTTCATCTGGGAAAATATAGACATTTTAGACCAATGCAGATCTGCTACCAGGTGTAAGAGTTACTGTCCATTGTGCAGTGGCTCCCTGGGATGTCTGGGTGTCATACATAGTGCTACAAATTATTTAAAGTCATATTTTTTACAGTCGAGCTTGGAGCGATTAATATTGAGTTTGAATTTGTTGCGTGCTCTTGTGTTGTTGCGGTTGAAGCTGAAGTAGTCATTGACTGGCATGACATTGCAGCATATGATTTTGTGGGCAATACTTAGATCGTATTTTAGGCATCGTAGTTCTAAGCTTTCTAGACCCAGGATTGTTAGTCTATTTTCGTAGGGTATTCTGTTTCGAATGGAGGAGTGAAGGGCTCTTCTGGTGAAGTATCTTTGGACGTTTTCTAGGCTAGGGTGTGGATGTCCGAGATGTGGTGTGGGTTCCAGACAGATGAACTGTATTCAAGGATGGGTCTGGCAAATGTTTTGTAGGCTCTGGTGAGTAGTGTGAGATTGCCGGAGCAGAAGCTGCGTAGGATCAGGTTAACAATTCTGGAAGCCTTTTTGGCGATGTTGTTGCAGTGGGCTTTGGCACTTAGGTCGTTTGATATTAGTATTCCAAAGTCTTTAACTGGGTTGGGGTTGGCTGTGATATTTTGTTTATTCAGTTTTATACTACATTATTCAGTATTATAGTACATATTAACATAAATAACATAACATAAGTAGAACGTAGTAATAGAAAGGATAATAAAACAGTAGGACAGGGACATTAGGCACAAAAGTGCACTTATGCACGCCCCTTACAGACCTCTTAGAAAAGGGGAGAGATCAATTGTAGATAATGTAAGGTTGAAGATTTTGGGGTTAGGGGAAGCAACAACAGAGTCAGGTAATGAGTTCCAGGCGGTGACTACTCTATTGCTGAAATTGTATTTTCTGCAATCAAGTTTGGAGCGATTTACATTCAGTTTGTATCTATTATATGCTCTTGTGAGGTTGTTGTTAAAGGTGAAGTAGTCACTGACAGGGAGTACATTATGATGTATGATTTTATGAACAACAGTTAAATCAATTCGGAGACAACGTAGTTGTAAATTTTCTAGATTTAATACTTGAAGTCTGGAGGAGTAGGGTAATTTGTTACGTGAGTAGGAGTGGAGGACTCTTTTTGTGAAGTATTTCTGGACTCCTTCAATTGTATTAATATCTGATATGCAGTGTGTATTTCATACAGGTGAGGTATATTCTAGAATAGGTCTGACGAATGTTTTGTATGCTCTGGTTAATAAATCAGTGTTTCTAGAGAAGAAGCTACGTAAGATTAGGTTTACAATTCTTAAAGCCTTTTTGGCAATGCTGTTACAGTGGGCTCTAGCACCTAGGTCATTGGAAATGAGTACTCCAAGGTCTTTGGCTGAGTGAGGGTCCGCTGTTCAGTTTTACTGAATGGTGAACCTCTTTTTCCTCGGGTGCCGAAAGAGCATGGGTGTGCGCTATTGCACATGTGTTTTGTCCCGCAGCCATAATTCAATGCCTGGGGAGGCGAAAACAGTTCCCCCCGCCTCCCGGAGGCCCTCTGAAGGCAAGAAACAGCCTATTTCCCAACTTCTGGTGGGCCCAGTAGGCTCGCGCTTTGCCCTCCCCAGATCCCAAAGGTTTCCCCGGAGCCAGGAGAGGGTAACAATGCCCCCCATCCCCCTGGAGGCTCTCTGGAAGTCAAAAACACCCTCCCAGAGCCTCTGTGTGAGCCAAAAATCAGCTGGCCGGCACACACATGCACATTGGTGCTGAGCTAGGGCAATGGCTCACATGCCAGCAGATATGGCTCCACGTGCCACCTGTAGCACCAGTGCCTTAGGTTCGCCATCACTGCCCTATAGTCCTTTTATCTTCAGGTATCATCTTGACAGAGACCTGATTGCAAAATCCCATGAGGTTTCTATGCCACTATACTGGCAGGGGCGGGATTTTATTTCCTTCTGTGATCCATCATCCCAACCGTGGAACCTATAGAAACGTTGGGATGTGCAAGCTCCTTTGTCATTGCAAGCTAATTGTTACCTACTGCCATACATAGTACATTTGCATAGCCATTGTTGATTGGCCAATATAGCAGTGCCAGATTTGAATGCCTGTCACTGATTCGCCGAGCCGCAGGGAAACCCTTAAAAGCGGCTTCCCTGCCACTCGCCAGCAGTTCTGTCTCGCGAGCTTACTTGCTTAAATAAAGGTGCTGATGAACTGTTCTACCTCTCGATCAGGTGGGAGTTGCTACTTGCTGCTGCTACCGGTGCGATGCGTGTGCCCCTTCGGGTCGCCGACATGCACGTGTGTGCGTCACAGTGAGATTTTGCTTCTGTGCATGCACAGGAAGTAAAATCTCGTGAGAGGCCATGTGCGCAAGAGAGACTTTGACTTTTTTTTTTTTGGCTTCTGCACATGCGCAGAAGCATAAAATAGCTGAAATCTCATGTGTGAGCGTCCCCCAAACAGAATTTACTTCCTGTGCATAGCAGAAGCAAAGCTGCACATGAAGTGCACCAGTAATCCGCACACGTTCCAATGTTAATCCCTAGGAGAAGAAAGGATTGCAGCTCCCCCTCACTAATTAGAATAGCCTGTCCCATGAAATTCATGTCTAAATACTCCATATCTTTACGGCAAGTGAGGTCCCCATAGATAGAAACATAGAAACATAGAAGACTGACGGCAGAAAAAGACCTCATGGTCCATCTAGTCTGCCCTCATACTATTTCCTGTATTTTATCTTACAATGAATATATGTTTATCCCAGTGTTGTTTAAATTCAGTTACTGTGGATTTACCAACCACGCCTGCTGGAAGTTTGTTCCAAGGATCTACTACTCTTTCAGTAAAATAATATTTTCTCATGTTGCTTTTGATCTTTCCTCCAACTAACTTCAGATTGTGTCCCCTTGTTCTTGTGTTCACTTTCCTATTAAAAACACTTCCCTCCTGAACCTTATTTAACCCTTTAACATATTTTAATGTTTCGATCATGTCCCCCCTTTTCCTTCTGTCCTCCAGACTATACAGATTGAGTTCATTAAGTCTTTCCTGATACGTTTTATGGATGTTTTGGAAAGAACAGAGGTGTAAGAAGAGCACAGGTAGTTTTTGACTTCTGACCAGTCGCTTAGCAACATACCAATTCAAAGAACCGCAATTATACCTGCCAACTGATGGGGACCAAGGTTTCTGAGACAACGCAAGAAAGGGATCTTGGGGTTTTGGTGGACAGCTCAATGAAATTGTCAACCCAGTGTGCAGCAGCAGTAAAAAAAGCAAACTCCATGCATGATTAGGAAGGGAATTGAAAATAAGTCAGTAAGTGTTGTGTTGTATTGCCTCTGTACAAATCAATGGTGAAACCACACTTGGAGTACTGTGTATAATTCTGGTCACCCCACCTCAAAAAGGATATAATAGAACTGGAAAAGATGCAAAAAAGGGCAACAAGTATGATCAAGAAAATGGAGCACCTCCCTTATGAAACCGGGTTGCAACATCTTGGTCTCTTCAGCCTTGAAAGACGGCGTTTAAGGGGTGACTTGATTGAAGTGTATAAAATCATGCATGGCATAGAAAAGGTGAATAGAGAAAAATTATTTTCTCTATAAACATAATACTAGGATGAGGGGGCACTCCCTAAAGTTCATAGGCAAGAAAGTGAGGACAAATGAAAGGAAATATTTCTTCACCCAGAGGGTCACTGGTTTATGGACTTCACTTCCAGAAGTGGTCGTAACAGCCTGGATCGCTTCAAGGCAGGATTAGATAGATTCATGGATGCCAAGTGTATTGGTGGTTATTGAAGTGGATGTCCATGTGCCGCCTCTATGTTGGCTGAGGCAGGGAGGATTCCCTTGGGTACCATTTGTTGGGGGGTCAAGGGAAAGGGAGGGTTTTGCCTTCTCTTTCTGCTCAAGATCCCCATGTACAATTGGTGGACCACTGTGTGACACAGAATGCTGGAGTTGATATATAGAGTGGTGGTGAGACCACATTTGGAATATTGTGTTCAGTTCTGGAGACCTCACCTACAAAAAGATATTGACAAAATTGAACGGGTCCAAAGACGGGCTACAAAAATGGTGGAAGGTCTTAAGCATAAAACGTATCAGGAAAGACTTAATGAACGCAATCTGTATAGTCTGGAGGACAGAAGGAAAAGGGGGGGACATGATCAAAACATTTAAATATGTTAAAGGGTTAAATAAGGTCCAGGAGGGAAGTGTTTTTAATAGGAAATTGAATACAAGAACAAGGGGACACAATCTGAAGTTAGTTGGGGGAAAGATCAAAAGCAACATGAGAAAATATTATTTGACAGAAAGAGTAGTAGATGCTTGGAACAAACTTCCAGCAGACGTGTTTAGTAAATCCACAGTAACTGAATTTAAACATGCCTGGGATAAACATATATCCACCCTAAGATAAAATACAGAAAATAGTATAAGGGCAGACTAGATGGACCATGAGGTCTTTTTCTGCCCTCAGTCTTCTATGTTTCTATGTTTCTATGATGGGCTTTGGCCTGATTCAGCATGGCTCTTCTTATGCTCTTAATTATTTGAAGTTACAAAAGACCCTCCCTCCAAAAGCTACTTACATCCCAGTTTTTAAGTTCCAATGTCCCCTCTGCAAGGGTGATATAAGGCACTGACCCATATTTATGGCCACTTGCAGCGCCCGCGTCACATGACAGCAATTTACACCAGCATTGCTGGAAACCAGTTCTTAGTTCTGTTTTCCAGCAAAACCAGCCCATCACATTGAACCAATCTAAATGCAGTTCATAAAATCATCTGCCACATTGTCCTACCTGTCAATGACTACTTCAGCTTCAATCACAACAATACACGAGCACACAATAGATATAAACTTAACATAAACCTCTGCAAACTAGACTGCAGAAAATACGACTTCAGCAACAGAGTGATCAATGCCTGGAATTCACTACCCGACTCTGTGGTTTCTTCCCCAAACCCCCAAGACTTTAACCTTAGATTGTCTACTGTCGACCTCGTCCCATTCCTAAGAGATCTGTAACAGGCATGCATAAGCACACCACTGTGTCCATGGCCTCTGTCTTACTGTCCTATTGTCCCCATTTATACTTACTTACTGTTATCTTGGATATGTTTGACAACTAACTAAATAAAATAAATATATGACAAACAATGAATTTGCTTAACAACTACGTGATTTGCTTAATAACCACGATGAAAAAGACTGTAAAATTGTATCCAGCCTTCTGTGTCTCTTTTTATAATTGTCTACCTCACAGTCATAATTCGAGAACTCAGTGTATGATTAAGAAAAAAGTCAATCAAATTGCTGTGATTGTGTAATAATAATAATAATAATAATAATAATAATAATAATAATAATAATATATTAGATTTGTATGCCGCCCCTCTCCAAAGACTCGGGGCGGCTCGCAACAATGATAAAAACAATATTATACTAGCACAAATCTAATATTGGAAGAAATAACTAAAACCCTATCATATTAAAACCAAACAACACAAAAATACCAAACATCAATTATAAGGAGCCTGGGGAAAAGATGTCTCAAATCCCCCATGCCTGGCGGTATAGGTGGGTCTTGAGGAGTTTACGAAAGACAAGGAGGATGGGAGCAGTTCTAATCTCCAGGGGGAGTTGATTCGAGAGTGCTGGGGCCGCCACAGAGAAGGCTCTTCCCCTGGGGCCCGCCAGACAACACTGTTTAGTCGACGGGACCCGGAGAAGGCCAACTCTGTGTAATGACCTTCTATCCTTTTTTATTGGGTGTCACACATAATGATGAGAACAAAGATAGCTTTTGAACCCAGCTTCCCCCAGATCATCAATGACAGAGGTACCACACTGATTATTTTTCTCACTTAAAGCAAACTGAGTCCTATCTCCATTTCGTGCCATTTTCATATCTAAAACCGATTGCTTTAAGGTCAACTACAGCACAACACGTATGAAAGTTACACTCAATGGAAAGTTGGATAAAATTTTCCTCATCAGTTTGAGTGTCAATTATTTGTAGCTAAGTTATTATTTTGAATGCTGAGCCAATGTTCTGGTTTGAATGGCTGGCTTATTCTTGATTTTTTTTTTAAAATGGTTTTCTATAACTGTCAGCCTGATTTGTGAGATAGTTTTACTGTTGTTTGTAAAGTTTTAAAAAATTGCAACGTTGCATCGTTTGCTTTATACAAGCCATTATGGGAGGGAATTTTGAAAGGTTGGAGGAAAATATTGAAAACAAAACCAAGCAGTTATTTGGGGTTCATCTGAATCTTCTTCCAATCTAGTAACTGGACTGTTGCTGACCATATCAATGGCCACAAGAATGTAAGAAAAAAAACAGGCTGCCCTTGAATTGAACTCAAATCTCCGTGAGTCCATGGACACGTCCATGCAGTAGTGTTGGCAGCAGGACAAAAATGGCTGAGGATTGAACTCTGAGATGTTTTTTCCAACGCCCTAATTTACTCCCTAACTCTGGAGCATCCTGATGGTTTCACATTAAAGCGCTAACTAGAACTCAACTATGTTTACTTCTAAACTCAAACCAGGCTCAAGCAATTTCACATCACAATGATGCATGGTAAACCTCAAGACACAACCATAATGCATCCTGCCCATTATGGTTGTATGTTGTGAATGCAATTTGATGACTTTTTTCCCCTGGTGGTGGTTGTTAAGTGAGCACCCTTCATGGCACCGGAGCAGGGTATCTACGAGACCGTCTTCTGCCGCACGAATCCCAGCAACCGGTTAGGTCCCACAAAGTGGGCCTTCTCCGGGTCCCGTCAACAAAACAATGTCGTTTGGCGGGGCCCAGGGGAAAAGCCTTCTCTGTGGTGGCCCCGGCCCTCTGGAACCAACTCCCCCCGGAGATTAGAATTGCCCCCACCCTCCTCGCCTTTCGTAAGCTCCTTAAAACCCACCTCTGCCGTCAGGCGTGAGGGAACTGAGATATTCTTTCCCCCTAGGCCTTTACAATTCATGCATGGTATGTTTGTATGTATGGATGTTTGGTTTTACAATAAGGTTTTTTTAGTTGTTTTAGTATTGGATTTACATGCTGTTTTTTTATTACTGTTGTTAGCCGCCCCGAGTCTACGGAGAGGGGTGGCATACAAATCCAATAAGTAAGTAAGTAAGTAAGTAAGTAAGTAAGTAAGTAAGTAAGTAAGTAAGTAAGTAAGTAAGTAAGTAAGTAAGTAAAGAAAGAAAGAAAGAAAGAAAGAAAGAAAGAAAGAAAGAAACAAACAAACAAACAAACAAACAAACAAACAAACAAACAATGGTCTTTAAAGTAAATCAGCGGTTCGCTATGGCCACACTTTTGCCCAGAACCAGAAAGACAGCCAGGTGCTTGAAATTGGATCACTGCAGAGTGGGGACCAGGCCATTTAAACGTGGAGTCCAGATTGTAAGTTCCCTTGAACTGGGTCAGTCAGAACTCTGAATGGTCGCTAAGCAACCAGTTGTAATTGAGAATTATTATCAAGGTCTGACATGCATCATTGTGATGTGAAATTGCTTGAGCCTGTATTATCAGCTTGCAAATAACCTTTCTTGTTAGGCAGTGATGAAGCATTATTATTATTTATTAGACTTGTATGCCGCCCTTCTCCGAAGACTCGGGGCGGCATACAAGTCTAATAAATAATAATAATATTTATTATTATTATCATGTCATCCAATGATTGCTATTTTCTATTAGTTGTGAGTCAGGGGGTGGGTTCCACTTACCTTCGCCTCCGGTTCGCATTGCGACATTTCGTGCACGTCCCCTTGAGTGATTTAACTTTTGCGCATGCTCAGAAGGTAGACTCAGCCCAAAACATAGATGTAGAGCTGGTCAGCTATGCTTCGGGCAAAGAAAGTATTAACCGGAGGGTGGGGGGAGGAACAGAATGACAAGAAGCCATCAAAACACAGGAAAATGGGCCTAAAATTCAGAAACAAGATGGTGGTGAGCACAAACTGGCACAGACAGAATTGGATCCATGACACCAAAATTACATCAGCAGCGGGTTGCTAACAGTTCAGGCTATCTGGTCCAAACCAGGAGTGACCTACCCTGTATGTGTGTGTGTTCAATTTATTTATTTATTTATTCATTCATTCATTCATTCATCCATCCATCCATCCATTCATTCATTCATTCATTCATTCATTTATTTATTGTTAGAGTTGAAAGGGACCATGAAGGCCATTGAGTATAACCCCCTGCCCAAGCAGGAACCCTATAGCACATCAGTAAAGTGGCAGTTCAATCTTCTCTTAAAAATGTCCAGAGTGTAGGATTTCACAATGTCTGCTGGTAGGTTGTTCCATTGGTTGATCGCTCTGACCGTCAGGAGGTTCCTCTTTATCTTCATGTTGATTCTCTCCTTGGTCAGCTTCCAGCCGTTGTTACTCGTCCAGCTCTATGGTGCCATGAAGAATAAAGTGATCCCCTCCTCTCTGTGACATCCCCTCGTATACATAGACTGCTATCATGTCTGCTCTGGCCCTCCTTTTCTCTAGGCTATCCATGCCCAGTTCCCTCAGTCTCTCTTCGTAAGTCTTGGTTTCCAATCCCTTAATCATCTTGGTTGCTCTTTTTTGCACCTTCTCCAGAGTTTCAATGTCTCTTTTGAAGTGTGGTGACCAGAACTGAATACAGTACTCCAGGCAGGGCCGGCGATAGACGGGTATTACTGGGAGTCCCGTACCGGGCCCGGTGAAATTGACCAATTAGAGGGCCCGCAGTCAGCAGCTCCTTGCACATGCGCAGACTGTCACCTCAGAAAAGAAACAGGCCGGGCCCTTTTGCGCATGTGCAAGGAGCTGCAAATTTGGCGCCAGAAGGCCGGGGCCCCTAATTGTTCAAAAAGTTGTGAGAAGAGGAAGCTGAGTTTCCTTCTTAGCGCCTTTCAAGTTTTCCGGCAACTGCAGCGCCCCGCCCGGCTGGAGCTTCCCTGGCGGCTGCAGCAGGTGAGTTTTGGGGCTGGTGATGTAGGCGAAGGTGGCGTGCTGGCCGGCCAGAGCCAGGATTGGATAAAGCAGAGGCGGGTAGATGGCTGGCAAGCCGCCGAGGCAGGCCGGCGGGGGCAGGTTGAGCAAGCCGGGCTTGGGGACAAAGGCGGCGGCGGGCAGGGGGACCAAGCCCGGCGGGGCGCAGGGCGAAGGCGTCTCGGTGCGCAGGCAGGCGCCGGGGCTGCTGGCGGAGCTCTCCGGGGAGACGCTGGGCACCGGCCGCGCCGGCTCCTCGGCCAGGAGAGCGTCGATGCGGAAGTTGTGGGATTTCTCCATGGGCTTCTGCATGCCGGCTTCTGGGCTGCCGCTTCGGCCCTGCTTTGCGGGGCCTTAACGCGGCTCTACCTTTTCCCGGGGCGGCGGCGTTGGGCGATGCAGCCGCTGCTCCAGCCCTTTCCTCGCAATTCACTCACACACACACACACCTGCCCGATCGGCTGGGTGCGCCGCTGCCCCCCTCTTCTACAAGCCGCTACGGCGGGGTGGCTCCTCCTTTCCCTCCCCTCCCCTCCTCCGATTTGGGGCTGGTGGGAGGGTAGCGGCAGCGGAAGGGCGGCGTGCAGCGGGAGGGTGATGGCGGCCGCAGCCGCAGCCGCAGCAGGTAGTAGGCCCCTCTCCCCCCTCTCTCCTCTCAGCAGTCGCAGGCAGCGGGTAGTAGCCGTGGGGCAGCGGCAGAGTGGTCAGCTGTGAGACGGAGGCTGAGCTCTGGAACACAGGCACTGACCGCGGCGGCTGGACAGCATTTACAGAGTCTAGCAACATGCCTAGCCGCCGCCGTCAGTGCTCCGTTCCGGACCTCCGCCTCACAGCTGACGACCTTGCCGCCGCCGAGAGAAAGAGAGAGGGAGAGAGGGGGGAGAGAAAGAGATAGCAAGAGAGGGAGAGAGAGAAAGAGAGAGGGAGAGAGGGGGAGAGTGGGAGAGAGAGAAAGAGATAGCAAGAGAGGGAGAGAGAGAAAGAGAGAGGAGAGAGGGGGGAGAGAAAGAGATAGCAAGAGAGGGAGAGAGAGAAAGAGAGACGGAGAGAGGGAGGAGAGAGAGAGAGGGAGAGGGAGAAAGAGAGAGGGAGAGAGGGGGGAGAAAGAGAGAGAAAGAGATAGCAAGAGACGGAGAGAGAGAAAGAGAGAGGGAGAGAGGGGGGAGAGAAAGAGATAGCAAGAGAGGGAGAGGGAGAAAGAGAGAAGGAGAGAGGGGGGAGAGAAAGAGAGGGAGAGGGAGAAAGAGAGAGGGAGAGAGGGGGGAGAGAAAGAGATAGCAAGAGAGGGAGAGAGAGAAAGAGAGAGGGGGAGAGAGAGAAAGAGAGAGGGAGAGAGGGGGGAGAAAGAGATAGCAAGAGAGGGAGAGAGAGAAAGAGAGAGGGAGAGGGGGAGAGAGAGAAAGAGAGAGGGAGAGGGGGAGAGATAGCAAGAGAGGGAGAGAGAGAAAGAGAGAGGGAAAGGGGGGAGAGAGGGGGAGAGAAAGACAGAGAAAGAGAGAGGGAGAGGGGGGAGAGATAGCAAGAGAGGGAGAGAGAGAAAGAGAGAGGGAAAGGGGGAGAGAGGGGGGAGAGAAAGAGAGAGAAAGAGAGAGGGAGAGAGAGAGAGGAGATAAAGGAAGAGGAGAGATAGAAAGGAAGAGAGAAAGAAAGAGGGATAGAAAGAGAGAGAGAGTGAGAGATGCTCAGTGAGCCTTTCTTTGAAGTTGCCTTTCTTTCTTTCTTTCTTTTTCTCTCTTTCTTTCTTTTTCTCTCTTGCTCTCTTGCTCTTTCATTCTTTTTTCTTTCTCTTGCTTTCTTTCTTTCTCTTGCTTTCTCTCCTTCCTTCCCTCCTTCCATTTCTTTCATACCCCCTCTCTATTTTTATTTCTCTTTCATTTTCTTTCTCTCTCTCTTTCTTGCTTTCTTTCTTGCTCTTTTTCTTTCTCTCTTTTACCTTCCCTTCCTCTATTTCTTCTTTTCTTTCTCCTTCGTACCTTCTTCCCTCCCTCCCTTCAGTCCTTCCTCTCTTACTCTCCCCTTTCATAAGTTTCCTTGCTTCCTTCCTCTGTTCCTGTTCCTTCCCTCTTTCCTTCCTTCCCACCCTCCGTCCATTCATTCACCCATTCCTCTCTTGATCGCCCCTTTTACCATTCCTCCCTCCCTCCCTCCTTCCTTCCTTCATAGCTCACCCTCGCCTTTCTTCCCTTCCTTCCAGATGGGAGTGCCCCCTCAAGACACCCGCCTGACTGCTGGTACCCTGCTTTTTCTCTCCCCTCGTCCTTTCCAGCTCCTCGCGTTTGCTGGCTGGGGAATTCTGGGAGTTGAAGTCCAGATATCTTCAAGTTGCCAAGGTTGGGAAACACTGGCCTATGGGACCGCCTCGCTTGGCGTGAGGCGGGAAATGATCCCCGGGGGATGGAGTGGCTTGGCGACTTAAAATAGTTTTAAAATGGCGGGGGGGGGGGCAGACACTTAGGCTGTATGGGGCCCCAAAATTCCTGATGGTGGCCCTGACTCCAGGTGTGGTCGGACCAGGGCGTAGTAGAGTGGTATTAAGACTTTCATGGTCTTGGAGTGTATTCCCATCTTGATGCAGCTTAGCATTGTGTTGGCTCTTTTAGCTGCTGCTGCACATTGTTGGCATTGTTAAACTCACCTACCATAAAATATGGTTTCCCTCTCTGGTTTCTGATGCATAGAAATAGTTGTATCCTGCACACAGGCGACACGCATGGCCAGGAGATGGCAAAACCTTCTGACTTCAGGTCCCATCATCTCGTCTAGTAGCTTGACCACAGCACATTCCCTTAGTGCACAAAAATCTTGTGAGATCTCACATGGATTCTCCCACATTCATGAAACGTGGTGAGATTTCTCCAGGAGGCTTCTGTATTTACTCATGAGTTGTGAAACAGCATCTGCAAGGGAGGTTTGGACGTGTCTCTTAAGGATCTGAGGCTGTCGGATTTCTCCGTACTGAAGGAGCGGGTCCAGCAGTCACATGGGTTGCTCATGTCCAATCCGGTGGAACTGAGCCTAGTGTTAAAAAAGCTTGCTGGATCCGCCCCTTCCCCAGAATTCGCTCAGTTCGCATATCCTGCGGTTGTATTGTGATAGCTCGTTCAACATTCTAACACCTTCCCTTCGATCTTTTCCTTCAAAAGTAGTAAGAATTGTTTATCCTTATTTATTTACTTGCACTAATAGCGCCAGCCGTTTGTGGCTCGGTTTTTTTCCTTGGGAGAAGTTGCGGTTTCGTTTTCCCCCGGCTGTTTTGCCGTTTACGATCCCCGCTGCCGCTTGTGGATTCCTTTAATCCTTTGGCCTGGAGGTCTTGGTGCAAGTATTGCTTCATTGATTTATTACAGTATTATTGTTAAAGGGCTTAAGAAATACCTCCTGCGGAGTGAGACGCTTGTTTCTAGTCTCCTGGACTTAGTCGATCGCTTCCCCTTTAAGAATTCTATTACGAAGCGATTTTTCGGCGCGAAGGCCTTCGCGCCCTTTTTAAATTTAGGCCTCTCGTGTTGGCCTCCTGCCAGCCGCGTAGGCCTCAGTCCACCGCGTGGATCCCGGAGTGGGCTTTGGGACGCTCAGGCTTAATTCTCCACCGGCTAAGCCTCCAACCAGAGTGCCTTGGTTTACTTTAATTAAAGTTTAGGGAGGCTGGCCACGCTGTATTTGGGGACACGAACTCTGGGTTTGCCCAGATTGCCCTCAAGTCTCAGCAGCTCCGAGGCCTCGGAGCAGGATCCATTCCTCTTGGGAAGGCTTTGAAATTCTTCTCCCTAATTATTCAGTTATTTGGCTCAGCCTGGTCTTCTGTTAATTGTCAGACTATGGCTACTTTTCCCAAGAGAGGCACAACTAAAGGTCCCAGAGAGGCCAGGCCTACAGGCGATGAGATTACCAGTATCCCCCAGGCCTCGACCTCCTCTTCTTCAGGGGCCCGCCCCTCGACCAAGGTCACCAGGGCTGAGAAGAGAAGGGACCTAGCCCTACAAAGAATCCATGACAAATCAGCAAAGCGTTTGAAAGTACAGGCCCAAGTACTCAGTAGTTAAGACCCCCCAGAGGCTTCTAGTCTGCCTCCTTCTGGGGTCCCTGTGTTATCTCTGGATGAGCCAAACCTAGACAGACCCCAACCTAATCTATGGGGAATAGGTCCAGAGGAACCAGATATTATTGAAGATTCCCCCCAGCCAGGATCCTCCCAGGCCTTCAGGGATTCTTCTGCCATTCCCGCTGATATTTCTAGTTTACCTCCTGAATTCCAATCTATTTTTTCTGTGTTGTCCAAGGCCATTGATGCTAAATTCTCTACCATCAATGAGCTTCCCTTACCTCCTCCACCTCCTCGTCCCTCCCGCCCCTTGGGTTCTTCCCCAGCGGTTAGAGCTCCTATTCAGGATGATTCAGATTCCTCTCAGGACGAATATGAGGATATGGAGGAGGATGAGGATCCCTTTCAAGGCCTCTCAGATGATGAGGAATCCCAAATAAAGGTTCCTTCTCCAATTACTATTTTTCCATCTCAATTGTTCAAATCTCTCCTCAAAGCCAGAATTTCTACGGGATTGGCGGCCCAGGAGAAACAGGCCTCCACATCCACTGATCCCCCGGAGGAGAATTTACCTTACTTCACAGAGGAACAGGAGGATAACGAGGTAATTCCTATGCCTAAATTGTTTAAAGATGCCTTACTTAAGCAGTGGGATTTCCCAGCCTCTGGGCTTAATCCCTCAACCAAGGACAGAAAATTGTACAAACTTTCCTCTTCCTATGAGGAGCTCCTATCCTTTCCTAAACCGGATGAACCTGTCAAGATCCTTCATTCGGCGGCTGCTGTGCCAGGCGAAGCAGAGGAAGTCCTCCGCCCAGAGGACAAGCGGATTGAACAAATGCTCAAAAGAGGATTCACCGCAGATTCCTGGGCCATTAAAAGTTCTGCAGCGGCTTCCTTTTTCTCCAGAGCCATGCTTCTGTGGCTTCGCCAACTTCAACAGCATATTCCTCCCGATGACTTGAGAGGTCAACAAGACTTCAACAAGGTCTTTGCAGCTGCCCAGTACGTGGCTGATGCCACTTTACAATCTACTAGATTTTCTGCTAAGTCTATTGCAGCTTCTACAACGGCAAGAAGACTCCTATGGATTCGCCCTTGGCAAGCGGGAGTACGCCAGAAGTGGCAGTTATCTCTGGGACCCTTAAAGCGCGACCTTCTTTTCGGTGATCTTCTGGATCCACTCCTCACGGAAACCACGGACAAGAAGAAAGTTTTGGGTCCAACCACCAAAAAGGCTACCAAAACGCAGTCCTTTCGTCGCCCAGGGCGTCAGCAAGATCAAGCGGCTTCCTATCAGAGATCTCCAGGTCAGTATTCCCCCCGCTTTCGTTCCCAAGGTAGGAACTCCAGGGGCAGAGGTTTTCGCTTCCAAAGGGGAGCGTCCTCTAACAGGGCTTCAAAGAAACCTAGATGGTAATTTTTCCTCAATTCCCATAGGTGGTCGCCTAGCCCATTTCGCCTCTAATTGGCGTCTCACCTCCAAGGACCCCTGGGTCATTGACACTGTTCAAACAGGCCTTCTTTTAGAATTTATTTCTCCCTCCCCGAAACGTTTTATTTCCTGCCCTTCTCCCAGGTCCTCCGCAGATTGTAACCGTATGGAGGAGGCCATTTCCCACTTATTGTCCATCAGAGCCATTCAACCGGTTCCCTCCGGTCAGAAGGGTCTAGGTTTTTATTCCATCCTATTTATGGTTCCAAAATCCTCCGGAGGTTGGAGAGCTATTTTGGATTTAAAGAAGCTGAACCTATTCATCAAATATAGGAAGTTTAAGATGCACTCCTTATCATCTATTTTGGCCGCCATCCACACGGGAGATTTCATGGTCTCTTTAGACCTCACTGAGGCCTACCTCCACATTCCTATAGCCAAATGCCACAGAAAATTTTTACGTTTCTCCTTTCAAGGCAGGCATTTCCAGTATAGGGCGATGCCATTTGGCCTTTCCTCGGGCCCTCGGGTCTTTACGAAGCTCTTGGGGTCCCTGGCGGCCTATATCCGGGCGTCTCCCATTCACATTTTATGTTATCTTGATGATATTTTGATTCATGGGAACTCCCTAGAGAAAGTGAAAACAGACCTTTCTGTCACCATGTCAGTCCTTCAGGACCATGGATTTTCCATCAACTTTGATAAAAGTCATCTCCAACCTTCCACATCCATCTTACACCTGGGATCCATTATTAATTCAGAATCCTCCCAGGTTTTTCTCTCTCCCGAGAGAAAATTCAGTATAGGGGAGTTAATTTCTTGCATTTTATCTAAACCTTCAGTATCCATAGTAACCCTGTCTTCCCTTTTGGGGAAGATGGTGTCATGCATAGGCATCATTCCCTGGGCTCGCCTTCATGCTAGGGAACTACAGTGGCTCCTATTACCCTTTCAGAGATCGGGGCACAGCAACTCAAATCGTCGCATTGTCATCCCACCAATTGTTCGCAGATCCTTCAAGTGGTGGAAGTCTCCGGCCATGGACAAAGGATCCCCGTTCAGGTGCCCGGATCAATTTGTCATCACCACAGATGCCAGTCTATCGGGATGGGGCGCCCACGCCCAGGGGATGATAGCCCAGGGCACGTGGTCCCCGGAGGAAGCTTCCAAGCCAATCAATTGGCTAGAGTTAAGAGCCGTTTCCCTGGCTCTGAAGCATTTCTCCCCTCGCATTCCCAACCGGCACGTTCTCATTCTCACCGACAACATTGCCACAAAAAGCCATATCTGCAGACAGGGGGGCACGAGATCCAAGGCCCTCATGAGGGAGGCCCTCAAGTTAGGCCTTTGGGCGGAAAAACATCTTCGGTCGCTCCTAGCCGACCACATCTCGGGGAGCCTCAACGTCCAGGCGGATTGGCTATCTCGAGCAACGATAGACCCAGGAGAGTGGAACCTCCATCGAGACCTGTTCCATCAAATCAGCCTCAGATTCGGCCTACCAATTCTGGATCTCTTCGCGACCAAGGCGAACGCCCAACTCCCTCGCTTCTTTTCCAGATTTCCATCCCCGGGAGCGGAAGCAATCAATGCCCTCCGGAGCCCATGGCCTCCAGGCCTACTTTACGCATTCCCTCCAATTCCAATTCTCCCGGACGTGATTCACAAGGTCCTCACCGAGAGGGCCCGAGTAATCTTAATCGCCCCTCATTGGCCCCGCCGGCCCTGGTTCGCGGATCTCCAACAGTTGTCCGTCCAGGACCCTTGGCGACTCCCCGTTTTGGGGGATATGCTGCGGCAGGGGGCCTCATTCCATCCAGACCCGGAGTGGTTCCACCTCACCGCCTGGCTGTTATCAGGAGAGATTTAGAACTGCGTGGTCACGACCCCGATACAGTGGAGGTCATTTTAAAGGCCAGAAGGGGTTCGACCAATCGAATCTACGACCACACGTGGTCCAAGTTTCACCAGTGGTGTCTACAGGAAGGCCTCTCTCCCCTGTGCATTCCCATACACAGAATCATTTCCTTCCTTATGCAAGGTTTCCATAAAGGACTTTCCACCAGCACCCTCCGGCGTCATCTGGCGGCCATTTCATCTGTCCTAGGGGGCCCCCGCAGACAGCCTCTCCGATCCTTTCCAGAAGTTCAGGAATTCCTCAAGGGCATAGCCAACCTCAGACCTTCCAAGGTCCACAGGTATCCATCCTGGGATTTGCCACGGGTTCTCCACTCCCTCACGCAGGCACCATACGAACCCCTAAAATCGGCGTCCCTCAGGTACCTATCCTTTAAAGTAGCATTCCTGGTGGCTATTACCTCTGCCCGACGCATTTCGGAGCTGGCTGCCCTCTCAATCAGGCAGGACCTTTGTCAATTTCATCAGGACAAGGTAGTCTTGCGACTGGACCCCACCTTCTTACCCAAGGTCAGTTCCATGTTCCACAGAACTCAGGATATTGTCCTACCTTCCTTCTGCCTCCAACGAGACCATCCCTTGGCAATTAGATGGCACACCCTGGATCTCATTAGAGCGCTGAGAATCTATATCCAACGCACAGGACCCTTTCGGAGGTCAGAAGCACTTTTTATAGCCTATCACCCCAGAGTCATGGGTGCCAAAGTGTCTTCAACAGTAATAGGCCGTTGGATCAGAGGGACTATATCTAAGGCCTATGAGTCGGCCTCCCTCTCAGTTCCAAGGAACATCACAGCGCATTCCACCAGGAGCGCAGCCACCTCGGCCGCTTGGGCGACTCAAGCCCCGTTGGAGGAGGTCTGCAAAGCAGCCACTTGGGCCTCGCCAAATTCCTTCATCAGGCACTACAAGATTGATTCTTACGCTTCAGCGGACGCTGCCTTCGGCAGAAGGGTACTCCAATCCGTTATCTCACACGATAGCAATCTAATCCCACCCTAGGGACCATCTATTGGGTATGTCCCATGTGACTGCTGGACCCGCTCCTTCAGTACGGAGAATAGGCGTTGATTGCTTACCTGAACGCCTCTTCTCGTACGGTGAGCGGGTACAGCAGTCACTTCCCGCCCTTGTATGTGTCTTCTTTACCTTCCTATAACCTTTCTTCCTCTAACAATGAGAGTTGAACTCTACAGAGCTTCACAGCTGAGCCTAGTCTATGGATTCGCGAATTCTGGGGAAGGGGCGGATCCGGCAAGCTTTTTTAACACTAGGCTCAGTTCCACCGGATTGGACATGAGCAACCCATGTGACTGCTGTACCCGCTCACCGTACGAGAAGAGGCGTTCAGGTAAGCAATCAACGCCTATTCTCAAGCAGTAAAAAACAAAATTACTCTGAGCAGCAGCCCTGTTTTTTCTCAGATTTGTATGATTTGTATGATTTATCCAGGAGAAAGTCAAAGGAACAACAGAAGAATTGTGACCTATATTTTACTTTCAGAGTTGTTGTGGTTAGCTCTGGCCCAGCTCCTGCCCCAAGGACTGTGGATGTGGGGGAGACATCCACATGCTGGAGGCCTGTTTTGCTCCCGGTGGAATCTGATGATGAAGGCTCCTCTGACCAAAAAGACATGAGTGACAGGGAGGAGGAGAGTGTGGCAGACAGCCTCCTGCCGCACGAATCCCAGCGACCGATTAGGTCCCACAGAGTGGGCCTTCTCCGGGTTCCGGGGGAAGAGCCTTCTCGTGGCGGCACCGGCCCTCTGGAACCAACTCCCCCCGGAGATTAGGACTGCCCCTGCTCTTCCTGCCTTCCGTAAACTCCTTAAAACCCACCTTTGCCGTCAGGCATGGGGGAACTGAAACATCTCCCCCTGGGCACGTTTAATTTATGCATGGTATGTCTGTGTGTGTGTCTGTTAGCATATGGGGTTTTTAATATTTAAACATTTTAAACTTGTCTAATTACCCATGATTTGTTTCTACATGTTGTGAGCCGCCCCGAGTCTTCGGAGAGGGGCGGCATACAAATCTAAGTAATAAAATAAATAAAAAATAAAAAAGCCGGCTGGGTGACCTTGGTCCAGTCACTTTCTGTCTCTCAGCCCCAGGGAGCCGATGATGGCAAAACACTTCTCAAATTTTGCCAAGAAAATTATAGGGACATATCCCGCAGTCTTCAAGAATTGGATATGATTAAACAGAAGACGTTAATAAGAAAACAATTAATGCTATAATCATGCATAGTTGCATACTATGTCCCAGCCATCCTTTAGTCCAGCACACCTCACATACACCACAACATTGGAAATCCCCAGGTCTGAACCGATCCAGATGCAAAGTGTAGATTTCCCACACAGCTCGGCCTTGCGGTTTGGCCCTTGTCGAAAGGTAAGACCTTGCCTGTCGTTTGATTTAAAATTAAATTCCATTCCACCCTGTCTCCTTTTTTTTTTTTAAGAATCCACTCAAATCAACAAGGTTTTTTGTGTACTTGATGCCTTCGGCTTTTCCCAGATTTTGGCTTGCATTAAAGAGTGGTAAAGGCAGACGGTCCAAAGTCAAGACTACAAAAGAATAAAGATGAATTGTATGGCGTGATTTCACCTGGGCCCAGAACCAAGAGCTGCAATGAGCAGCAAATTCTTCTCTCCTCTTTGAAAAATGACTCCATAGATATCTTTATATATATTCAAATTCAGCAAAAAAACATGTGACACATACAGATAGAATTGTCGGCTATCAATAAACTTAACTGCCTTGGAAATGGCCCTGGGTTGGGCCGAGAGGCAAATAAGGAGCTGTGATGTTCCTTCAATACACCAGGGTGATTTGACACAAAAATATGTAACCCTTCCCTGGTGCAGAGCTGAAGGGATTGGATACTGTAACCTAGAGGATAATTCTCTGCCTTACAAGGCAAAGGTTGCAGGTTCAAGTCCCAGTGGGTATGGCTAGCTGATAAGGCCAAAATAAGGCCGAAATAGATCTATCCTAGTCTCCCTTAATTTTCAAATTCAGCAAAAAAACCCATGTGACATATATACATACATATACATATACATATTCCCTTTATTTTGTCCTTTTTAAAAAAAAATATTTTTATTCATTTTTAACAAGTTTAATATACACACAACATAAAACAGTGCATAGTGAAATGTGCCCACCACCCCGACACACACACATACCCCACCACCAATCAGGGGTGTTTCTTATATGATCCACTTTGACCCAAGAGCAATATATCTATTTACATATTATAGAGTGATTCCAATTTATTTCTTGTACCTTGGTCTCGGATTCTACTCATCATATATCATCTTACCTTGTCCCCCCCATCCCATCAGTTGTCTCAATTCAGTTTCATTATCCAAGTTTCACCTTTTATCCATAATTTCAAATTGAATATGGTCCACCATGTACCTATACCAATTTTGCATTGTCCATTTTGTCGCATCCTTCCAACCCAAAACTATTACCGCCTGAGCGTTTCTATTGCTGCTTGTTTTATTTCTCTAAATGACATTCTATCCAAGTAGAAACCATATAGAAAGATGGAAAGATGGCTACAAATAAATGCAATATGCAAATATCTTAGCGAAAGGGAGAATTGAGGGAGGAGACAGGGTTAGAGAAAATAATAAGAGAAAAAAGTGAGGGTATAAAGGCACAAGCAACCAAAATATATAGGTTGCTAGTGCAGTCAGACGGGGACACAATTGAAGGACTGACAAAATGGCAAAATGAGATACAAGTAGAGGTACAAGAGATGGAAAATATAGAAGAAAAATGGCAGTACTAGTTAAAAGCAGTGGGATGGGAGAACATAGATATCAACAGGAGGAAGGTCCCAAAAAAGAAATCAAGGTGGTGATCAAGATCTTATGGTCACATCTTGAATTTAGATCCCCTTGTAACATACCATTACTTACCATGTGGCACTTCAACATCAGTCACCCAATTACTCCAGAGTTGAGTGGGGACTAGAACCTGGGTCTCACCAATGCCGAGAGGCCCTGATGAAAGTTGTGCAGTTGACAGGGGGACCCTGTAATCTATAAAAGACTTTGGGGGTGTCCTTGGGCAAAATCGGAAAGCTATTAAGAGGAGAAGGAAGACACCATTGAAATAGTCAAGAAGCCATTACAGGTGGGTTTGACTTGTGACAATTGAGACCAGCATTTCCTTTGCTAATCAAGGGAGTGTTAAATAAGTTACACTTGATTTTACAACCTTTTTTTTTTTGCCATGGTTGTTAAGCAATTCAGTGCAGCTGTTAAGCGGCTGAATTCTGATCAGTTGGGATGCTGCAACAGTCTGTAAGTGTCAGGAGCAATGTAAAAGTTATCAATCAACAATTACCTTTAGACAATCCAAAGATCAAATCAGGCATGGGAAAGAAAAAAGAACCAGGGTGGCGCAGCAGGTAGAGTGCGGTACTGCAGGCCACGGAAGCTGACTGTAGATCTGTAGGTCAGCGGTTCAAATCTCATCATTGGCTCAAGGTTGACTCACCCTTTCATCCTTCTGAGGTGGGTAAAATAAGAACTCGGGTTGTGGGGGCAATAGGCTGGCTCTGTTAAAAAGTGCTATTGTTAACATGTTGTAAGCCGCCCTGAGTCTAAGGAGAAGGGCAGCATAAAAATCAATCAATCAATCAATCAATCAATCAATCAATCAAATACATACATAAATACATAAATACATAAATACATAAATACATAAATACATAAATACATAAATACATAAATACGTAAATACATAAATACAAATAAACTCAATGGAATGGAATAGAATAGAATAAAGAAGGGAAGAGAAGAAAAGAGAATGGGATGGGATGGGATGGGATGGAATGGAGGAGGGAGGGGAGGGGAGGGGAGGAGGAGTATTGGGGTCCTACCGGTGTGCTTGACGCCATTGCACCAGTAGCCAAAATGGAGCTGCATGCGCAGCTTTGGGAGACCAGTGGGTGAGCACGCACACCCATGCAAGATTTGGCTTCTGTGTATGCGCAGGAAGCCAAATCTTACATGAGGACACTCGCACATGTGAGATTTTGCTGATTTTCGGAATTCAGGACCATCCATGGATGGAAATAGAAGAAATCAAGACGATGCCTTTGGCTGCTCGATGGAAAGCCTCACCCATTTATCTGTGTCTAG
The DNA here is from genome assembly GCF_031021105.1 of Erythrolamprus reginae. NCBI lineage: Eukaryota > Metazoa > Chordata > Lepidosauria > Squamata > Dipsadidae > Erythrolamprus > Erythrolamprus reginae. The sequence goes on along the minus strand of NC_091960.1, from coordinate 27,200,202 downwards.
TAACATATGGTGGGGCTTTGGTCACCCACTCATGGGTACCATCTTGTGTTTCTAAACTCTTGTTCCAAATACTCCTGACCGGGTTGAACCTGGGTCTCTTCTTTCCCTATAATTAAGATTTAAAAAATAAACCTGGCATGACTAAACCAGATGTCACTTCCCCAGGCCAAAAAGTCTGCAATTTGCTTGAGTAAAGAAAGAAAGAAGAAGGAAGGAAGGAAGGAAGGAAGGAAGGAAGGAAGGAAGGAAGGAAGGCAAGGGAAGGCCAATCCGTATGAAATTCCATGGGTCGGAGCCATAAATATTTACTAGAATTAATAAGGGCAGTTTGACCTTCGCGGGAAAGAAGAGTGAGTTTTTTTTTCTAAGTAAACAGATTGTACTCAAAGAATGCAATTTTGAAATCTAATTTCAAATGGGAAGTCTTTCAGTTCGAGATATTTACACAGGCTTGTTTTCATGCAGAGTATCTTCAAAAATGTCATAAGTATAGAATGGCTGGCTTCACCCTTGGCCCTAAACTATGGTTTGATGAAAAGGGCCATAACTGAATGCATTCAGACATAAGAAACTAAGAAGAGCCATGCTGAATCAGACCAAAGCCCATCAAGTCCAGCATTCTGGGTCACCCAGTGGCCCACCAATTGTCCTTGGGGATCTTGAGCAGAAAGAGAAGGCAAAACCCTCCCTTTCCCTTGACCCTGAACAAATGGTACCCAAGGGAATCCTGCCTATCTCAACCAACATAGAGGTGGCACTTAGACATCCTTCAATACACTTGGCATCCATGAATCTGTCTAATCCTGCCTTGAAGCTATCAAGACTGACAATGTTCTGTTTCCAGGCATAGGGCTACAAGATTAGCAGGAGACCATGGGATGTTGTTCATTTATAAGATGCATGATTAGTCTAGGTTTTATATAGGGGTGGGCTTCAAAAATTTTAGCAAGGGGTTCTGTGCCCGGTTGCTGGGTGGGTGTGGCCATAGTGGGCGTGACCTAGTCCAGGGGTAGGCAAAGTTGGCTCTTCTATGACATGTGGACTTCAACTCCCAGAATTCTTGAGCTAACATGGTTGGCTCAGGAATTCTGGGAGTAGAAGTCCACATGTCATAGAAGAGCCACTTTGGCTACCCTTGACCTAGTCTACCTCCTGCACCATGGTGGGGGGAGGGATTTTCACCCTCCCGGACTGCAGTTCCTACACTTACCTGCATCCAAAATGGGCTGTGTGGGGACTCCGGGGAGGGGAGGGGTAGGTGTGGCCAGCCAGGAATGGGATTTGCAGGTTATGTGAACTGCACAGAAACTTAACTAGAAATTCTCCCAAATCCCTAAGAACCCCCAGCAACCCACCCCGGTTTTGTATCTTTCCTCTCTCTCTCTCTCTCTCTCTGTCTCTCTCTCTCTCTCTCTCTCTCTGTCTCTCTCTCTCTCTATCTATCTCTATCTATCTATCTATCTATCTATGTATCTATCTATCATCTATCTATCTATCATCTATCTATCTGTCTGTCTATCTATCATCTATCTATCTATCTATCTATCATCTATCTATCTATCTATCATCTATCTATCTATCTATCTATCTATCATCTCTCTCTCTCTCTCTCTATCTATCTAATTTATCTATCTATATCTATCTATCTATCTAATCTATCTCTATCTATCTATCTATCTATCTATCTATCTATCTATCTATCTATCTATCTATCTATCTATCTATCTATCTATCTATCTAGTTAGCTAGCTAGCTACCTAGCTACCTACCTACCTTATCTAATCTAATCTAATCTAATCTAATCTAATCTAATCTACATAACACCCAATTCCTGAAGGACTGTGAGCAGCTTACAACAGAAAGAAAGACATCTAAAACAATTTAATAACAATTAAAACTCCTTTAAAAAGACACATATCTTTTGGGGCCGGATCTAAGAGTTGTCATTTGGTCAACAGCCCCAGGCCTTTAGGCTTTAGGGCTTTCCAGAAGGCAAGTAGGGTGGGGACAGTACAGATCTCCAGAGACAGCTGATTCCAGAAAGTGGGTGCCATCACAGAGAAGGCCCTCTCTTGTGGCCATACCATCCAAAACTGCTTAGCTGATGGAAGCCGGAGAAGGCCAACCCTGTGGGCCCTTATCGGCTGCTGGGAGCTGTTCTGCCGGCATATCTCAACCGCCTGTAATTACAGGGTAATTAGTCCAGGAAGACACACACCACACGATAAAAGGAAACCCCAAAAGTTTTTATAAACAGAAAAACAGAAACAGCTCCCTTTTTAAATGTCAAAGGGATTTTCTGATACACACAAGGCACAGGTTAAATGCAATCCAATTGCTCACCCAATAACTGGGAAATTGAGTCCAATTCTAAAGTCCAGAGAGTCCACACACAGAATCCTGAACAGCAAATATCATGATCTTGACAAAACAATGAATCAGATAAACTGCCATGAGGCTAAAACACCAGGCTGCACTTTTATCTGTAGCACTAATTACAGCAGCCCCACCCAATCACAGGTGGCCTCATTTTCTCTTGTAATAATCCTTCAGTTGTTGTCTCCTATTCATCACTCTATGCATGCATGGATGTGTCATTAATTTTTGTTCAGAATCCAGGGATGATACAGATGATTGATCTCCTCCTGGGCTGTCTGCCAAACTCCCCTCTTCCCTGTCACTCACGCTTCTTTGGTCAGAGGAGGTTTCGTCGGCAGATTATACTGGGAGCAAAACTGGCCTGCGGCATGTGGATGTCTCCCCCACCTCTACCTCCACATTCCTTTGGGCAGGAGCTGGGCCAGAGCTAACCACGACAGGAGCTATGAGGCAGAAGGCAGTCCCGAAGATAGTCTAGCCATGTAGAGCTTTATAGGTGATAACTAACACCTTGAACTGCGTCTGCAGATTGACTGGAAGCCAGTGCAGCTCAGGGAGAGTTGGTATGATGTGGGTGTACCTGGGTGCACCCACATCAACTTGCGTGGCTCCATTCTGGACTAGATATAGTCTCCAAACGCTTTTCAAAGGTAGTCCCATGTAGAGCGTGTTGCAATAACGTAATTGTTTGGGAGAGGGGTTTATTTTATTTGGCATGTAATCTCCCCCAAATGCATTCTTTGTAACTATAATTTGTTTAAATTTTAAGTACTTTTAGTTTTTTGACACTAGTAGTTTTAGATACTGTTACTTCCTTGTAACTTAATATAATTGTATTTTAGATACTGTTACTTCCTTGTAACTTTAGACAGTATCATACTTAATATAATTGTATTTTTTCGTTGTCATTTAATAGAGGTTATATCCTGGACCTCACATATAGATGTTAGATTATTTTACATGTGGTTCCCTTTTCTGACCTTCTGAGAGATAAAGTGAATGGAGAAGCCAGGTTCACTTAACAAGCATGTTGCTAAAAATTAACTGCAGTGATTTACTTAACAAATGTCTTACTTAGCAATGGAAACTCTAGGCTTGTTATTTTATTTGGGTATTTATGGTTCATGATGTATCTCTAAATCCTACCATTCTGGTTTGTAATGATTTATGTTTGGGGGGCTAACAGTTAATAAAATTCCATATATTCCAATTCAGTTGAATTGCTGTCATAGATAACAAACAGAATAAAAGTTAAGACTGTCTTAACTTTTATTTTGTTTGTATAAAAATAGTGTTATATCTATCTCGGGAGAATTTCTGCGCCATTCCTGACCGGTCCAGCCTGCCAGGCACCCACCCGCTCGTTGGACCTAGAAGGCAAGGTCCGGAGGGGGGGAGCTGTTTGACTTGGGAGCGCGTGTTTTCTTGACCCTTTTTCGCTCTTCCGCGAAGCGGGTCCTCGCTCCATTCGGCCAGCCGAGCCACCCGGGCGGGCTTCCAAAAGCCAGCAGGAGTTTGGGGGGGCGGAGGGGGGTCGGGAAGAGGTGGAGGCCGGAGAGGGTGGGAAGGCTCCGAGCCCCCCCCAACTCCACCCGCCCTCCATTCTCCTTGTTGCCCGCAAGAGGCGGGGAGCCCGAGATTGCGGCGCGTCCAGACTTCTCAGCGCAGAAGCCCGCTGCAAAGCCGGAGGAGTTCGCCGGCAGGTCCCGCCCGAGGAAGGTCCAGGATGGGAAGGTGGCAAGTCCCGGCGCATCTCTTGCTGGCCATCTGGGCAGGGATGCTGCAGCCGGGGGCGCCGCTGGCCAAGGGCTCCCCGGAGCAAAACAAGCATCGTCTGCAACACAGCTCCTGCACCTACACCTTCCTGCTGCCGGAGCTGGCGGGCTGCGAGGGGGCGTGCAGTCCTCCCGCCGCCGCCCCGTTCCAAGTGTCAAACTCGCTCCAGAGGGACGCACCGCCCTTGCCCGAAGCCCAGTGGCCCGTCCAGCGGCTGCAGCAGCTGGAGACCGTCCTGGAGAACAACACCCAGTGGCTGCAGAAGGTGGGGGCTGAGGGCGAAGGACCGGGGCAAAAGCTGCGGGGGGGGGGATTGAAGGGGTGTCGCTGGGAAGAGGGGTGTGTGTGTGCGTGTGAGTTTTATGCATTCACTGTACCACTTATTAATATTATTATTATTATTATTATTATTATTATTATTATTATTGTCGATACAACACAGCAAACGAGATCACTATGCTGGATTTCATATTTCATCACCAGTCGGACGCTTCCCAAGCACCTAGGACTGCGTGATGTAGCGGCAAATTATCTATGCTGATCCCAGTAAAGCGGCCTTTTGCAATTGACAGATGGAGATTTTGTCAATTCCAATGGTTTTCAAATGTATGCTGAGATCCTTTGGCACTGCGCCCAGGGTGCCAAGGACCACTGGGGCCACTTTCATTGGCTTATGCCACAGTCATTGCAGCTCGATTTTTAGATCTTCATATTTCACTAATTTCTCTAGCTGCTTCTCCTCAATTCTGCTGTCCCCTGGGATTGCGATGTCGATGATCCATGCTTTCTTTTTCTCCACAATCAAGATGTCTGGTGTGTTATGCTTCAGAATTCGGTCAGTCGGAAGTCCCACAGTAGTTTTCCTTGCTCATTTCCGACCACTGTTTCAGGCTTATGATCCCACCAGTTCTTTGCCACTGGTAGATGGTAGTTCTTGCACAAGTTCCAGTGGATCATCTGTGCTACAGTATCGTGTCTATGCTTGTAGTTAGTCTGTGCGGTGTTTTTGCAGCAGCTGAGTATGTGATCGATTGTTTCACCTGTTTCTTTACAGAATCTGCACTTTGGATCATCTGTTGATTTTTCAATTCTGGCTTTGACAGCATTCGTTCTAATGGCCTGTTCTTGTGCAGCCAGGATTAATCTTTCTGTCTCCTTTTTGAGTGTTCCACTTGTAAGCCATGACCATTGCCTTCAATCTTCTCCAAGAACTGGCCATGCAATGCTTTGTTCCACCAGCTGTCCATACGACGTTGAGTTACAGTTGTGGTTATTGTTGTTGTTGTTGTTGTTGTTGTTGTTGTTGTTGTTGTTGTAAGGAACGTTGCAGGTCATCTAGTCCAACCCCCTGCTGCTGCAGGAGACCCTACATCACACTTGTCCATAAGCAGTCCAGTCTTTTCTTGAAAGTCTCAAGTGTTGGGGCGTGTGGCAAGCTGTTCCACTGGTTGATCGCTCTCACTGTCAGAAAGTTCCTCCTTATTTCCAGGTTGAAATTCCTCCTTATTTCCAGCCACTCGGTCGGCTTGGCTTTAGGGTGTGGGGTGGAGGAGTAAAAAGGATGGTGTCAACTCAGAACAGTCCATGCTCTGGTGCGATGTTACAACCAGGATTTAAAGTTAACTGGTGTGTGTGAATGCAGGAACAATTTTCAATGGTTGGGGTGTAAGGTAAAACTAAAGTAAGGTCTTTCTTTGATGGAGGTCCCAGAACTGTGCTGTGCCGGTCTGGTTGCAATAGTGGCCCAGGGAAGACACGGAGAGAGAGACAGACACAAACACACAAACACACACACACACAGGCCATAGGGCCTTCATCTGCACTGCACTGAAGCCTTGCGAGAAAAGCAACAGGCTGTGAAAAGGGCCTTTGGTGGCTGGCACATGGCTTGGCAGGTTTAACAGCAGCTTGGTTGTGGTTTAACCTATTCTTGAGTCCCAGCATAAATCGTTTGATTGAACGGATTGTGAGGATTTATGACTTGGGATGTTGGGCAGACCGGCGGCAAATGAGTCAATAAACCAACATGGGAAATCAAGATGAAGACTTTCTTCTTTCTTTCTTTCTTTCTTTCTTTCTTTCTTTCTTTTTCTTTCTTTCTTTTTTCTTTCTTTCTTTCTTTCCTATCTACCTACCTATCTATCTACCTACCTACCTATCTATCTATCTATGCTGGCTGGGGAATTCTGAGAGTTGAAGACCTCCAAGGTCCTTTCCAACTCTCTTATTCTATTATCTCAACTTTATAAGTAACTCAAGGCAGCTCTCTTCCAACAACAACCCTCTTTTGAGGTGAGTTAGGCTTAGGAGAGAGTGTCCAGCCAAAGTCACCCAACCAGTTGAAATGCCTAAAGCAAGATTAAAGCTCAGTGTCCTGGTGATTGGCCCCCAAAGTTGCCCAGCCAGATTCCTGCCTAAGGCAGAACTAGAACTCACAGTCTCTGGGTTTCTAGCCTGGTGCCTTAAACTTTTAGACCAGATTGATGATCTCTAGTGACGTGGTTAAATGGGTGAGTTCATGCAGTGTACTAAACTAAAATCAAGCAAATCACATTTTGGTTTGACAGCAAAAACAGCACTCCTTACTATGACTGATGATGTTACCTAGTTTGGTAATGAAACGTCTGAAAGAAAATAAGCAAGTTCAGAGATCACCAAGAAACCCTCATTTCAACCCCAAGCTCCAAATATTCTCCTTTTTGGTACATTTTGTTTTATTACATTGGGTGACTCTAACCAAACTTCTGATCCTTAAACCTTTATTGCGGTTCTTCTTCTTATTGTTGTTATTAATACTCTGTGTCAATAGGTCTGGTGGCTTTAATTTTAATCCGTGTGAGCTGAAGTACTACAAGGCCTGGCTTCCTCATCCTAAAGCAAGGATGGCATATATATGAATAGGTGGGACAGGGGGAGGGGAGAATTCATTGGGAGGAGTGGTCATCCCAGATGAGTGGGTGAGATTTTCAAAAAAGTGGTCAAGACTGGGATCTTTCTTTCTTTCTTTCCCTATCGCTTGGAAAGGAATTTTCTTGGCTATTCAAAAACTTTCTACTGCAAGTTTGATAACTGAATAGCAGAAAACTCAGACTGCAGTATTAAATAGCAGGAAAATAACACAGACTATTACTTTTTGACAGAGATTACTCATGCCTGGCATTCAATGGATATGATTACCATATTTTTCGGAGTATAAGATGCACCTGAGTAGAAGATGGACCTTAGTTTTGCTGGAGGAAATTAAGGGGGGGGGATCTACCTACCAGGTGTTTACCTGGCTAGTGTCCTTAGTCTTCAGCACATCATTTATCCCCTGGTTAGGGCTGAAAAAACCTTTTTCGGAGGGAATAGCAATGAAAACAAGCCTGCAAAGATTTAAGGCTGGGAAAAAATCCTTAGGAGTAGCAATGAAAAAATCCTGCAAGCCAGGAAGATTGTTAACACCTTGTTAGGGCTAAAAAACCCTTTTTCGGAGGTGGGTTCATATTACATTTGAACAAACCATGTTATAGCCTTGGCGGATGTAGGGGGGGCTACTGCCCAGATGTGGGGTGGAACGCAGCGGGGTAGCGGAAATGGAGCTCCACGCCAGAGCACCCAATTTCCACTGAAAGATGTTGAAAGAAAATGCATAAGTCAGGCCCACAGTGTGGTAGTCAACATTTTGGTAGCCCTTCACTGGGGGCATGTGTGCAGCCAGCATCACAAAGCTCTCGGTCTGTATAAATTTGATGGCCAAGATTTTTTTGACCCTTCAAATTTAGGGTGTGACAAAGAGATGCAGGAGAGTTGTAGCATCATTTAGAATTGTGTTCAACCAAGAGCCTCTGGATCTAGTATGTATGTTGTTGGCTAACAACTTAGGCCCTGTAAGATTTTGGTCCTCAACTTATGATCAAAATAGGTACAGATAGTCCTCAACTTACAAACAGTTCACTTAATGCCCGTTTGAAGTTACAATGCCACTGAAAAAAATGACTTCTGACTAAAATAAAAAACTATGATATTCCGGGGGTGGAGATTTGACGTCACGTAGCGTTCGGAGTTCGAGTTCGGCATTGGGTTCGCCCATCACTAGTGACAACTGATTCATATTTATGATGGTTGCAGTGTCCCTGGGGGGGAAACACAGTGGGGGTAGTAAGTTTATTGAATACTTAATAGTGTTTTTATTGTCCTTCCTTCTCTAGTATCTTAGCATGATCCTTAATTGCTTTTAAAATAGGAAATAATTAAATAGTATGTTCTTCCCCATATAAACGCTTTAATCATTTTAATCATTCCCCAAAACTGAATTTTTATAGCAATTAAAGAAAATTGAGCTACTTGCCTAATCTGTTCTCATACTGAACCTTGTGGGTTCAGTCCAAAATCTTAAAATGTTACTGTGCTCCTCAACAAATACAGTAATGTTGTCTTTCATTTGTCCTATTCATCAAATAATGTGACTTAATCAACTGAAAAAGAATCCAAGCACCTATTTGAAAACTTATCTAGGTTGGTAAACCATTCCCTCTCAGTCACATGACCTTTAATCCACACCCAGTCACATGATTGTCAAGCCACTCCCACCTGGTCACGTGGCTAGCAAGCCATGCCTACCTGGTCAAATGACCATCAAGCCGCACCCACAAAATAAGCCACACAGTAAAAATTCTGGCAGCAGGCCAAAGTCTCCAAATGAAACGATGGCTTCAGCCTGACAACCGGTCCGAATCAGCAGGAATCCACCTCTGCTTTAAACCCAAAGAGATCTTCAGATTGCAGCCCTGGAGAATCCCATGGCTGTACAGACACCCGACAACTCTTTCCTCTCCCTCTCCAGCCATTGGCAGAAGTTAAGACCATTTGCGGAGCTTCATAGGCTGGCGATAGGCCCAGTGATGCTTCTGCCTAAATGCTTGAAAAATATCTGAATGGTGGAGCAGAAACCAGGCAATTTCCTGCCAAGGACTCGCTGAACCTCTCTCCATGTTCCAGCAGGCCAGTTATTGAAATAGAATTCTGGGTCTTCAAATAACAAGCCGGACAGTTATCAGCACACCAGCACACATACTGTCAGGAAAGGCGAGAGCAGGAGGAGGAAAAGAGGGTGATATTTTTAGGGCTGCATTTGTATCTACTGTTCGTGTTCCAGGCTACGGATTTTGACAATGTTCTAACCATTTTAATGGCTGGCATAATATTCCTTTTTAAAATGTGTGCGTGCCATGTTTAAAGCTTGTCTTAAGATTACTGAAGAGTCCGGAGGCAGCACGGTTAACTGACAGTTCCTTTATTTCAACTCTTTAATGAAAGTGACTTCAGCTGGAACGCGTCTGGGTTTTACAGAGAAAGACGTTCCTTATATACATTTCAGGCTCCCGCCAAAACTGAACTGTCAGCGCCTTAGCCAATCAGGCGCGACTACTATTTTTAACTATTTTCACCAGAGACAGCTTTTTACATAAAGACAGCTATTTACATAGGGATTCAACACCCCTCCCTCCTTAGTCAGAAAAAAAAGTTATTCAGCAAGCCATGTGACAAAGTCCTCCAATCGGCTTGGTCTGCATACAGTCCTTTCGGACCTGCGCAGATCATTTGAGTCCTCGCATTCAGCAGAAGAGGAGGTCGGTTCGCTAGCACCTCCACTGGTTGTCCAGGGCCGAGGCTGCGCTCCGGCCCCCAGTCTTGAGTCGGCAGGCACAACACCGACTTCCGATGAGGAAGATGGCTCGGCGTCGCTGGAGGGAGACCCCCGTCCTGGTGAGTCGATTGGAAAGTCCGTAAAAGTTGGTTGCGCATTACAGTCCAGCGAGGGGGAAGAATCCGTGTTAGAGTTTTGTTCAGACGAGGCCTCTTGGCTGGCTGTCAATTGGGGCCCATTGTCTGACACTAATATGTCAGGACAGCCATGGGTGGCAAACAGATGGCTCAAAGCCTTAATAGTAGCATTCGTAGTTATGTTATTCATTACAATAATCTCGACCCACTTAGAATATGCATCCACAACTATCAAGAAGTATTGGGACCCAACTGGGCCTGCAAAATCGATATGGATTCTGGACCATGGCCCTGTAGGTTGCTCCCAATCCACTGGCGTGGTCTTGAGGGGATTTGGCCTTGACTCTTGGCATGGGTCACACTTGGCTACCCACTTTTCAATGTCTGCATCCAGACCAGGCCACCATAAGTGCCCCCTAGCTAAACTTTTCATCCTCACGATAGCCCCACATGTAACAGAGTTAAGACTTTGGTTCTCAGACTTACAGGAATGATGACCCTGTCTTCCCACAAAAGACACCCTTTTACATATGACAGTTCAAGTCTCTTACTTTTAAAATCAGTCAAGTCTTCTCCCAGGGATCCGTTATGCCAACCCCTTAATACACAATTAATCACTTTTTGTAAAACTGGGTCTCGCTGAGTGTGTTCAGCTACCTCTTTTGCGGTTGTTAGTGGGTTGTCTTCAAGTTCTAGAATTAACACATCTGCAGATGGGGCTGAGTCCTCTACTGTTTCTGCTATGGGGCACCTACTTAACCCATCTGCGTGATTGATTGCTGTCCCTCCTCTATGCTTAAGATCATAATTGTAACCTGAAAGGAATATAGCCCATCTAATTAGTCGTGGTGACATAAAAGGAGGTGTGGGTTTGTAGGGGCTAGAAGGCCTAGCAAAGGTTTGTGGTCAGTTATTAGTTCAAATTTTCTGCCAAATATATAATTGTGGAATTTTTTTACTGCAGCCACCAAGGCTAAGGCCTCTTTATCTAATTGGCTGTACTTCCTCTCGGTGCTGGACAATGTTCTAGAAAAGAATGCAATTGGGGCTTCTGTGTCATTAGGCAAGACATGTGCCAGGACACCCCCGACCCCATATGGGGACGCATCGCACGTAAGCCGTACGGGTAGCAAAGTGCTATACTGTACTACTACACTTTTAAACAGAAAAGAAAAAGTCTAAAGAAAACGGTCCTTACTTTCAGGAGTAAAACACAGGTTGAGTTGAAAATTCAGCCAGCTACAAAGTTCATGAAAAAGCAAACATAACTGTTCCAAGAGGTCTCTGAATTCTCACGGCACAAAAGCAGTAGCTTGTCCCAGAGTTTTCAACTCCCACAATGCTGAATTGAAATCCAAGAGCAGAAACTTCAAAGCAGGAACAACGACGCCACACAAACCACCCAGATAAACAGCCACAGTTTGCCTTGGCCCCTGTTCCCTTTTTATGCCGTTAGCCCTCATTAAGGGAACCACACCCAGCCCAGGTGCGTCTATCATGCCTTATCATACTTCTTAAAGCGATCCCTTCTTTGTAAGGCCCTTCGGTTGCGTAAATTAATGTATTGCCCTGCAGACGAACTGAGAGAGGACAAACTGTCCGAAGAACTTCCCTGAGCTGTCTGCTGAATCCTCCTGGCTCTCTGCCACATCTTCCTGACTGTCTGCTACATCTTCCTGGCTGTCAGCCAGGCTTTCACAGTCACTGTGTGCCGCGGTCTCCTCTATCTGTGAGGGCAACAGCTGGCCCAGGCCCAAACACAACAGCACCAGACCAGGTTATCTACAAGACCTCCTTCTGCCGCATGAATCCCAGCGACCGGTTAGGTCCCACAGAGTTGGCCTCCTCCGGGTCCCGTCAACTAAACAATGTCGTTTGGCGGGACCCAGAGGAAGAGCCTTCTCTGTGGCGGCTCCGACCCTCTGGAGTCAGCTCCCTCCAGAGATTAGAACTGCCCCCACCCTCCTTGCCTTTCGTAAACTCCTCAAAACCCACCTCTGTCATCAAGCGTGGGGGAACTGAGACATCTCCCCCTGCCTATGTAGGGTTTTTTTGTGTATGATATGACTGTATGTACGTTTTTTATATATTGGAGTTTCCTGTTTTTTAGACTTTTTCAATGTATTATTGTTATTTTAGATTCTAACTATTAGATTTGTCGTTGTATATTGTTTTTATCATTTCTCTGAGCCGCCCCTAGTCTACGGAGAGGGGCGGCATACAAATCTAATAAATAATAATAATAATAATAATAATAATAATAATAATAATAATAACAACAACAACAACAACAACAACATGAGAAAAATTGGAAAGAGGAGGAAAACAGCACATACCATACTTTTCAGAGTATAAAACATACCTTTTTCCTCCCTAAAAGAGGGTAATAATTTGGGTGCATCTTATACTCTGAATGTAGCTTTTTTTCTAGCTGCTAATGATCTCTTACCTTGCAGGCTCTTTCATTGTTACTCTCTGCAAAGAATGTTTTCCAAACCCTGTCTTTGTGGGGGGGGTGTTCATTCTCTACTTGTTCTGAATAAGTTTCTTTCCAGCCCTAACCAGATGCTAACAATGTTCCTAGCTCTTACCAGCTTGCAAGTTCTCTCATTGTTACTCTCTGCAAGGAATGTTTTCCAAGCCCTAAGTCTTTCCAGGGTTTTCTTCATTGCTCTAATTTGCTGTGAATAAGTTTCTTTCCAGCCCTAACCAGGTGCGAACAATGTTCCCAGTTCTTACCAGCTTGCAAGCTCTTTCATTGTGGCTCTCTGTGAAGAATGTTTTCCAAGCTCTAAGTCTTTGCAGGGTTTTTTTTCCCCATAGCTCTACTTGCTCCAAATGTTTCTTTCCAGGTGCTAATGATGTTCCCAGCTCTTAATGGCTTACAAGCTCTTTCATTGTTACTCTCTCTGAATAAAGTTTTTTTTAAGCCCTAACCAGGAGATAAAATAATGTGTTGAATCTGACCAGACTAAGGACACTAGCCAGATGAATACCTGGTAAACAGATTCTTTTCCGTATTTTCCTCCCCAAAAACTAAAGTGCGTCTTATACTCCAGTGCGTCTTATGGTATTTGAGGATAGAGAGTTTTTTCTTTTACTTTGCTAGGGTTACAACTGAAAGCTAAGGATGTCATAAAACTTTGTTCTTAAGAAAATATCTATGCTGTTTAGTGGGAAAGAACATGGAAGAGATACATTATTGTTTTATTCTAGGTTGCCTTTCTAACGTTGAAATTTAGTCTACATTTTTGGGCAGGGGTGGGTTCTAACTGTTTTTACTACTTGTTCTGTGGGCATGGCTTATTTTGTGGGTGTGGCTTGCTGATCATGTGATGGCGGCATGGCTTCGTTATCATGTGACTGAGTGGGTGTGGCTATAAAATTAATCCAGAGAGTCGAATGCCAACATTTTCTGCAAAGATTCCCTTCAACCAACTCCTGAAATGGGACAAAAACATTCTATTGGACATAGTATAGTTCCCTCTTCCCAGTGGAAGTCCTCTCCCTGGTTTTTATTTTTGTTTTTGATAAAGGAAGGCGTGACAAAACAAGAAAAGGGCGGTACTGACTTATTTGGAGCAGAATGTGTCTAGTTTGCTTGATCATTGCTGTTTTTGATAATGTTGGAAGAAAAGGAGAATGAGGAGGGAGACCAAGTAGTTAGAATCTACTAGTTAGTAGTCTTATGTCCAGCTGCCATTAGGTGGAACCAGTAACATTTAAAAAGATGAGATTACAGTAAGAATTTTAATTTTGCAGGGGATAAGATTCCATCCAGCTGATACCTTGGAATAAAATAAGTTATCTCGTTATTCAGATTAGTAGCAGTGGTGGGTTCTTTGCCATGGCCCAGGGCTGTTGGTTTTGGGTTTATTTGACTAGCCTTATAAGAACATGCTTTCTGCTCAAAAATGGAAAGAAACTGAGACCCCAAAAAAACAGATATATTTAAGAAAGTTTTAAAATGTGCTAAGCTTGATATGATGATGAGAAGGTTAAACAACCAAGAAGAATCAGAATTCTATTATGTTTGGCAAAAGGTATACAGTGATCCCCCGGTTATTGCGTCCCCGACCATTGCGAACGGGCTACATCGCGATTTTTCAACCCGGAAGTAAAAACACCATCTGCGCATGCACGCCCTTTTCCTATGGCCACGCATGCGTAGATGGTGTTCCCCGCCGGGCAGATCAGCTGCTGGGCGGCTTCCCTGGGTCTTCCCCCTCTTGCTGGCGGGAGGGCGAGAAGCCCCCCCCAGCACCCGCTCGCCCGCCGTTCGCCCGCCGTTCGCCCGGCCACCCGCCATTTGCTCGCGGCTCACCCGGCCACACCCGGGTTGGGGGTTCGGGGGGGTGGTAGGAAGCCCCCCATGCCGGCGGAGACCTTTTAAAACACCCGTGCCGCTTCCCAGCTGAGTCCTCAAGCCAAGCGCAGAAGTTAGCCTTGAATCCCTTTGAATCCCGCCGCTTCTGCTGGATACGGGCGATGGGGGGGCGAGCTGCCACACCCCTGGCTTCCGCACCGCTCGTCCCACCCACCGCCCGTATCCAGCAGAAGCTGCTGGATTCAAAGTGCTGGGGTGGGGGGCTGTCGGGACACCCCCCCCCACCCCAGCACTTTGAATCCCGCCGCTTCTGTTGGATACGGGCGATGGGGGGGCGAGCTGCCACAGCCCCTGGCTTCCTCACCGCTCGTCCCACCCACCACCCGTATCCAGCAGAAGCTGCTGGATTCAAAGTGATTCAGGGAACAGAATGGAGCCTTCCGCGGCGGGGCTGGTAGGAGGGGAGCCGAGGGGATAACCGAGCCCAGCCCCGTGGCATTCGCCTTCCTCCCGCCTGCAGCCGAGTGATCGTGGGCTCCTTCGCAACCTCAGAGAGCTTCCTGGTTTTCGTGAGCTTTCATGCCCAGGAAGCTCTCCGAGGTTGCGAAGGAGCCCAGGATCACTCGGCTGCGGGCGGCAGGAAAGCGAATGTCACGGGGCTGGGCTCGGCTCCCCCCCCTTAGCAGCCCCGCCGCGGAACGCTCCATTCTGTTCCCTGCCGGCCCGATTGAGCGGCCGGCTGTCTCCATTCAGGGAACAGAATGGAGCCTTCCGCGGCGGGGCTGGTAGGAGGGGAGCCGAGGACGGAACAGAGCCCAGCCCCGTGGCATTCGCCTTCCTCCCGCCTGCAGCCGAGTGATCGTGGGCTCCTTCGCAACCTCAGGGAGCTTCCTGGTTTTCGTGAGCTTTCATGCCCAGGAAGCTCTCCGAGGTTGCGAAGGAGCCCAGGATCACTCGGCTGCGGGTGGCAGGAAAGCGAATGTCACGGGGCTGGGCTCGGCTCCCCCCCCTTAGCAGCCCCGCCGCGGAAGGCTCCATTCTGTTCCCTGCCGGCCCGATTGAGCGGCCGGCGGTCTCCATTCAGGGAACAGAATGGAGCCTTCCGCGGCGGGGCTGGTAGGAGGGGAGCCGAGGACGGAACCGAGCCCAGCCCCGTGGCATTCGCCTTCCTCCCGCCTGCAGCCGAGTGATCGTGGGCTCCTTCGCAACCTCAGAGAGCTTCCTGGTTTTCGTGAGCTTTCATGCCCAGGAAGCTCTCCGAGGTTGCGAAGGAGCCCAGGATCACTCGGCTGCGGGCGGCAGGAAAGCGAATGTCACGGGGCTGGGCTCGGCTCCCCCCCCCCTTACCAGCCCCGCCGTGGAACGGACACACCCCCACCCCCCCACCCCAGCACTTTGAATCCCGCCGCTTCTGCTGGATACGGGCGATGGGGGGGCGAGCTGTCACAGCCCCTGGCTTCCGCACCGCTCGTCCCACCCACCGCCCGTATCCAGCAGAAGCTGCTGGATTCAAAGTGCTGGGGTGGGGGGCTGTCGGGACACCCCCCCACCCCAGCACTTTGAATCCCGCCGCTTCTGCTGGATACGGGCGATGGGGGGGCGAGCTGCCACAGCCCCTGGCTTCCGCGCCGCTCGTCCCACCCACCGTCCGTATCCAGCAGAAGCTGCTGGATTCAAAGTGCTGGGGTGGGGGGCTGTCGGGACAAGCCGCGCACAAAGGCCGAGGCGAGGCTGAGCAGGAGGAGAAGCCAACCAGCGAGGCGGTGGGCTGGGAGCCGCAGGCAAAAGGAGCTCGGGCATCGGAGCGCGGCGCCAGGCATTGTTCTCCGGACCCCGCCCGCTCAGCCCCGCGGCAGCCCTTTCCCTCTCCAGGCTGTGGGCAGGGTCCGGAGAACAATGCCCGAGCTCCTTTCGCCTGCGGCTCCCAGCCCACCGCCTGTCTCCTGCTGCCCGGTTTAGCCAGGACACGAGCGGCGAAATGACTTGGAGGAATGTGAAGCTGAAACCGGCCGGTTTCAGCTTCACATTCCTCCAAGTCATTTCGCCACTCGTGTCCTGGCTAAACCGGGCAGCAGGAGACAGGCTTTGAGTTTTTGGCTGCGGGGGGAGAAGTAGGACTTTCCTAACTCCCTCGCCCCGCAGCCAAAACTCAAAGCCTGTCTCCTGCTGCCCGGTTTAGCCAGGACACGAGCGGCGAAGTGACTTGGAGGAATGGGAAGTCCAAATCGGCCGGTTTCAGCTTCACATTCCTCCAAGTCATTTCGCACCCCCAATCCAACCCGGGTTTGGGGGGGGGTGCTAGCGAGCCCCCATGTCGGCGGGGACGTTTTAAAACACCCGCGCGGCTTTCCAATGAATCCCGAAGACAAACGCGGAAGTTTGACGTTTGTCTTCGGGACTCATTGGAAAGCCGCACGGGTGTTTTAAAACGTCCCCGCCGACATGGGGGGCTCGCTAGCATCCCCCCAAACCTGGGTTGGGGGTTCGGGGGGGTGCTAGCGAGCCCCCCATGTCGGCGGCGATGTTTTAAAACAGCCGCGCCGCCCCCAATCTTCGGCTCCTCGCTAGCGCTGCGGAAGTTAAAAACACCATCTGCACATGCGCAGATGGTGTTTTTACTTCCGCAGCGCTACTTCGCGAAAACCCGCTCGTTGCGGGGGGTCCTGGAACGGAACCCTCGCAACGAGCGGGGGATCACTGTATATCTGGTGGGATACAAAGAAGAAGAGATAACTTTATTGTTATATTATTTTAAATATACTAGTACCTAGTAGTTATATTATATTAGATGATGATTATTCACAATATAAATGTAAACTCCTTTTTTCTTCTTCTACTTTTTCTCTCTCTTTTTTCTTTTCTTTTATTTCAATTTAAGCTATAATTTTAAATTTTTTATATATGTTTTTAAATACTTTAGATGTGTTTCTAACTATTACCTTATAATTGATATTTTTAAGTATTTTATAGACGGTGTTAAACAACGATAAGATCTTTTCTTTTCACTTTTCTTTTAAATATAAAGATGACTTCTACTCTGAGCGGAGCGACTGTAGCTCCACTAAGTGTTGCATGTTATGTATGTCATATATGTCTATGCAATTTAATAAAAATAATTTAAAATAAATAAATAAATTTCAGTTTCTCAGGTTTCCAAAACAAAGGTCACATTGTCCAACCAAGATGGGAGCTGGTTTCCTGGCGACATTTCTCCTCCTCCTCTTCCTCCTGCTCCTACTGCTCCTCCTCCTCCAACTCCTCCTCCTCCTGTCAATCAGGTGTTATAATGTGGTTGGCTCATCAGTTAGGAATGATGTTTTGACTGAAGGCTCCATTACCCCCCCCCCACCAGCTGCAAAATGTATATTTGTATTTGCATTTATTAGATTTGTATGCCGCCCCTCTCCGAAGACTCGGGGTGGCTAACAACAATATAAAAAGACAATGTAAACAAATCTAATATTAAAGCAATCTAAAGAACCCCAATTTAAAGAACTACTCATACATACAAGCATACCATGTATAAATTCTATAAGCCTAGGGGGAAGGGAAATTTCAATTCCCCCATGCCTGACGACAGAGGTGGGTTTTAAGGAGCTTGTGAAAGGCAAGGAGGGTGGGGGCAACTTTGATATCTGGGGGTAGCTGGTTCCAGAGGGTCGGGGCCGCCACAGAGAAGGCTCTTCTCCTGGGTCTCGCCAAACGACATTGCTTAGTCGACGGGACCCGGAGAAGGCCAACTCTGTGGGACCTAACTGGTCGCTGGGATTCGTGCGGCAGAAGGCGGTCCCAGAGATATTCTAGTCCGATGCCATTAAGGGCTTTATAGGTCATAACCAACACTTTGAATTGTGACTGGAAATTGATCGGCAACCAATGCAGACTGCGGAGTGTTGGTGTAAAATGGGTTTTGCCGGCAGGCCTGGGGGACATGAATTTGACATATGTCATGGCTGAATGGTACTGAATTGTATGCATGTGGGTTGATTAGATTGTTTGAGTTGTGGGTTTTTAACTGGGGGTTTATAGTTTTAGATATTTATATTTGACTTCTTTTTATTGTATTTGTATCTTTTTTATATTGTTGTAAGCTGCCTTGAGTCCTTGCTTCTTACAAACTTTTCTACTTAAGAACCTGGTCATGGAACGAATTAAGTTCGTAAGTAGAGGTACCACTGTACTCTATGGTCAGAGGAATAGGTTATATATCTTGATGTGAAAGGCTTTTTTTCACAGGACTACAGTTTTTAAGCTACATGGAGATCTGAAATGGAAAGTTACTTTAAGAACGTACATATCTTGTATGTTTCTTGGGGTTAATGTACTTGCTTAAATAAAAGCTTGAATGCACTTTCTTAAATAAAAATAAATGTATTGGGGAATGTAGGCAAAACATAGGAGGGTGATAAGAGTATGGGAAGGGGAAGTGTAATTATGTGAAAAGTGTTAAAACTTTCACATAATAATTAATAATAATAATAATAGTAATAATAATAATAATTTATTAGATTTGTATGCCACCCCTCTCTGAAGACTCTGGGCGGCTCACGACAATGATAAAAACAATATTATAGTGAAACAAATCTAATATTAAAAAAGAAATATATAAAACCCTATCATATTAAAACCAGACAACACATACATACCAAACGTAAAATATAAAGAGCCTGGGGTAAAGGTGTCTCAAATCCCCCATGCCTGGCGGTATAGGTGGGTCTTGAGTAGTTTACGAAAGACAAGGAGGGTGGGGGCAGTTCTAATCTCCGGGGGGAGTTGATTCCAGAGGGCCAGGGCCGCCACAGAGAAGGCTTTTCCCGTGGGGCCCGCCAGACGACATTGTTTAGTCAACGGGACCCGGAGAAGGCCAACTCTGTGGGACCTTATTGGTCGCTGGGATTCGTGCGGTAGCAGGCGGTTCCGGAGGTTCTCTGGTCCAATGCCATGTAGGGCTTTAAAGGTCATAACCAACACTTTGAATTGTGACCGGAAACTGATCGGCAGCCAATGCAGGCCACGGAGTGTTGTAGAAACGTGGGCGAATCTGGGAAGCCCCACGATGGCTCTCGCGGCCGCGTTCTGCATGATTTGAAGTTTCCGAACACTTTTGTGTTCAGAAATAATGACACTAGTTAAGATATTCTCAGAAACAGAGAAAGAATATCAGAAAACAAGCAAGCATTTATGAAGTTGGATGTTTTGATTATGTCTATTTCTGTCTATCTGTCTAACCCCAAAGAGACGTAACTTTTTTTCCTGTGCTTTAGAGAAAACGAATATGAACATAAGATGTGATTAAATTGCCTCAGACAGGGAGAAGAAGTTGCAATGCACCTAGACTACTGCTCATCTGTCTGGAACCCATACCACATCTCAAACATCAACACCCTTCAAAATGTCCAAAGATATTTCACCAGAAGAGCCCTTCACTCCTCCACTCGAAACAGAATACCCTACGAAAATAGATTAACAATCCTAGGCCTAGAAAGCCTAGAACTACGACGCCTAAAACACGATTTGAGTATTGCCCACAAGATCATATGCTGCAACATCCTACCGGTCAATGACTACTTCAGCTTCAACCGCAATAATACAAGAGCACGCAACAGATTCAAACTTAATATGAACCGCGCCAAACTTGACTGTAAAAAATATGATTTCAACAACCGAGTTATCGAAGCGTGGAACTCATTACCGGACTCAATTGTGTCAAACCGTAACCCCCAACACTTCTCCCTTAGACTCTCCACGATTGACCTCTCCAGGTTCCTAAGAGTCCAGTAAGGGGTGTTGTACATAAGTGCACTGGAGTGCCTTTCCTCCCCTATCCAATTGTCTTTCCTTTCTTTCACCTATCTTATATATTCTCTTCCTTTCATATATCCTCTCCTCTAAGTTCAGTTTCACCCTCTTTTATATTATCACATGTCTATTTTCTTCCTATGTATTTGTGTATTGGACAAATGAATAAATAAAAAATAAAAAAAATGCTTCTTCTGCCATTCAGCCTAAGAGTAGGTCTC
This sequence comes from Erythrolamprus reginae, assembly GCF_031021105.1. NCBI lineage: Eukaryota > Metazoa > Chordata > Lepidosauria > Squamata > Dipsadidae > Erythrolamprus > Erythrolamprus reginae. The sequence continues at coordinate 27,179,934 of NC_091960.1, read as the reverse complement.
TCATTTTTGCTATTAAGAAGACCAACATTCCTTGGAGCAACAGTGGAAGACACCCACACACCCCAATAAAGAACCAGGAAAAAAAATCCACTCACTTGATCCATTGCAGCTGATGGGAGTCTCTAGATCAGTTGATCTCTGCCTCTGGAACAGCAGGTGAAAATGAAGGATGGCAGATTAAAAAAGAATCAGATTTTCTGACAAAAATCTTTTTAAAAAATAAGGGACACATACTCATGAAGCTTTACAAGCTGGAATGGAAACTTAAAACTAAGCAAAGATGGCCTGTGATTTGTCTGTTTACATTCAGGCTCCTGGGTTTTTATCTCTCCTACATTGTGTGATTATACTGAGTTTCTTTCCCATGATTTATTACTTGGGAGATACAAATAAATAATATTCTCACTAGGATGGCAACCCCATCTCCTACACACACACACACATACACACACACACACACACACAAAAACACACTTTGTTTGTGAACCATGGCAACTTTAAGACAGGTGAACTTCAATTCTTAGCATCTCACAGCCAGCATATGCTGGTGAGAAAAGCTGGGAATTGATGTCCACAAATAGGGCAACAGTTTCTGAATCAATGTACAGTGGTACCTCTGCTACCTAAGAACTCCTCTATTTGCGAAGCTTTCTAGATAAGAACTGGGTGTTCAAGATTTTTTTGCCTCTTCTCAAGAACCATTTTCCACTTAAAAACCCGAGCCTCTGAAACTGTAACCGGAAAAGGCAGCGAGAAGCCTCCGTGAGGCCTCTCTAGGAATCTCCTGGGAGGAAACAGGGCCTCCACCCTTCCTATGATACTTAAGAACCTGGTCATGAAACAAATTAAGTTCGTGTTGTGGTTAGCTCTGGCCCAGCTCCTGCCCCAAGGACTGTGGATATGGGGGAAATATCCACATGCTGCAGGCCTGTTCTGTGCCCCCCCCCGGTGGAATCTGCTGATGAAGGCTCCTCTGACCAAGAAGACATGAGTGACAGGGAGGAGGAGAGTGTGGCAGACAACTCAGAAGGAGATCAATTATCTAGCTCCTCCTTGGATTCAGAACAAGAGTTAATGAAACAGCCACGCATGCGGAGAGCGATGCATAGGCAACAACAACTGAGAGATTATTATCAAAGAAAATGAGGCCACCTGTGGTTGGGTGGGGCTGTGGTCATTAGTGAGGCTGCTATAAATAGCAGCCTGTGGGTTTGGCCATTGTGGAGGATTATCTGATCCTTGTGTTTCGTGACTGCTTCACTGACTTTGACCTTTTGTGTGCTGATTTTTCCCCGCTTTGAAACTAAACCAGTGCAAAGTGTGTTTTACTTTGTGAAAAAAGGACTGTGAATTGCCTCAGAGCTGCAAGCTAAGTATCACAGAACTGATAAGGGACTTGTACAAATTACCAGTTTGTTTGGAGACAAGTGCTCTTTGCTATCCCAAAAGAGGGCTTGGTTTAAGTGAATTTTCATTATAAAGAACATTGTTTTGAATTTTCAAACGTGTGTGTGTCTGAAATTGTATCTGTGCATTTTTGCGAGGATTCTACCAGAGAGCTCGACAGTTCGTAAGTAGAGGTACCATTGTACCTTAAATTGGGCTAACTTTTGGATGCATCCAGGACCCATGATCCTTGTGGAATTGAAATTTGGCAAAGTTGTGGTCACTTCACTGATCGTCATTTCCAAAAATCCCTGCCACTTTCTCTACATGGAACATTAATGGAGAAGCCAGCAGGAAGTTTGTTTGTATTTATCTATTTAATTTTGTCCACAAGTAGAAGGAAAAAATCTTTTGAAATTGGTTTTTTCCTAGGTTTTTGATAGAGTATGGGTCATTTTTTAGATCATTTCCATCCAGCTTGTATTTGATGTTCCGGTTTTTATTGCCAATGTGTAGGACTGAGCATTTGTTAGCAGAGATTTGGAGTTGCCACTTGTTTGACCATTCAGATCCATAATCTAGGTTGTTTTGTAGGGTAGTAGAATTGTCTGTAGTGTTTTACATCAGCAGCAAAGGGGACACAGCTGCTTATAATATGATGACAAAGGTTGTTTATGTAAAGTAGGAAGAGTGATGGTCCTACAATGCTGCCTTGGGGAACACCACTGTTATCTGGTGCAGGGCTTGATATAGCATTTCCAATTTTGATTACTTCTTCCCTGTTTGATAGGAATGCACCTATCCACTTGACAAATTTCTGTTAAAACTAAGTTTTTACTTGTGCAAAGATCCATTTTTCTGGATCTTTGCACAAGTAAAAACTTAGTTTTAACAGAAGTTTGTCGTGTACCACAGAATCAAAGGCTTTGCAGAAGTCTATATCGATTGCATCTATCAATCTCTCCACAATCCAGGCATATTTTGAGCTCTGCATGGAGCTCACAAGAGCATGCACATTGTAATGTGGATAGGTTGGACCATGAACACAGTTTATTATGGTAAATTGGAAGCCCTCCTGCTTTTGTGCCTGCCTGTGGTCATTCTGTTTCTCTAAAGGAAATATCTCTGAAATGATTAAATAGTTCAAGGATTGTCTAGTATCAATCAATCAATATCAACTTTATTTGATTAGTCAATCGACCATATCAAAGCGAGGAAAAGGACCACATCGGTCATCATAAAACTGTGACTGGTTAAAATACAATAAAATTGGCTAAAATAGAGGGAATTTGAATAAATAATAAGTTAAAATGCAGTATAATATGCTAAAATTGAGTAGTAAAACATGAGAATATAACTCGTGCAAAGGATTATATTAAACAAATCTAAGATACTGATATAAAATATTCTTAAGTGAGTTCATCTCCTTTGCATGCCACCCCAATATGTTCTATAAAACGTATTCTCATCTGAACAGCCCTGACTATAAACTTAGCGGTTCTAGAAACTACATATATATTTGTACCCTGAAGAAAATATGATAATTGTTTATTACAGTCCCAGTGTATGATTTTGTCAAGTAGGGGCTGTAAATACTGAGGTCTTACTGAGGAGTATAGTTTACAATTGAGTAGCACATGTGCAATGTCTTCTATTTCTGGTGCACCGCAAATGCATGTTCTCTCAAAATATGGTACTTGGTGGAATCGTCCACATTTGACCATAGAATCTAACTGCTCAAATCTTGATCTAGTCTAGGAGGAATCTACAATTCTCACCAACATTTCTTCCTGGGCTTTTGTTTAAATTATCTCCACTTATTTCTCAGCTGGAATCTGGATATTAAAATTCTTGCAGTTCGAAGAATCTATATTAGATTTTGTCACTATTCCTTCATGCCTTGCTCCTTCTCTGCTTTAGACTATCACCAAATATGGCTTCAGGGAGCTTTACAAGTTTTAACTTTAAAAACACAAAATATCATAGGCAAGGCAGACTTCAAATTTATGAGATTCACATGCTTTTAAAAATAAAAGCAAGCCAAGTCAATGCGGGAGCCCAATTCACTTAACAACTGGGTTACTAATTCCTCAACAGCAGTGATTCCCTGATTGAAATGGGCCAAAACTCAAAGAGCACCTTGATTGGAAACTTCAATCAATCATAAGTGTTAATACCATTTTATAATGCCTTGGTGAGGCCGCACTTGGAATACTGCATTCAGTTTTGGTCACCACAATGCAAAAAGGATGTTGAGACTGTACAAAGAGTGCAGAGAAGAGCCACAAAGATGATTAGGGAACTGGAGTATAAAACATATGAAGAACGGTTGCAGGAACTGGGGCATGGCTAGTTTAATGAAAAGAAGGACCAGGGGAGACATGATAGCAGTGTTCCAGTATCTCCTGGGCTGCCACAAAGAGAGAGTCAAACTATTCTCCAAAGCACCCGAGGGTAGGAAAAGAAGCAATGGGTGAAAACTAAACAAGGAGAGAAGCAACTTAGAATTAAGGAAGAATTTCCTGACAACAATTAATCAGTGGAACAACTTGCCTCTAGAAATTGTGAATGCTCCAACACTGGAAGCTTTTACGAAGAGATTGGGTAACCATTTGTCTGACGTGATGTATGGTTTCCTACCTAAGCAGGGGGTTGGACTAGAAGACCTCCAAGGCCCCTTCCAACTCTGTTATTCTATTATATTCTAATATCTTAGACAGAGGACCACACTGAGAGGCCCGAACACAATAATGACATATTGAAATTGATGCAACCATCTCTCTTTTAAAAGTCACAGGTATGGCATCACTTGCTTAAAACGGGACAAGCCATTTTAAGCAAATAGTTTGGGGTTGCCATGGGCTCATTTTTGCTCACTGGGGACCTGAATATCTGGCTCAGGATATTCCTCCTGGCTCTTTTCTAAATAATGGCTTTCTAAATGATGTTACCTAGTTAGGGTAATGAAATCTCTGCAAGAAAACAAAGCAAGCTCAGGGAGGACCGAGGACCACTCACAATGATTCTTGACCCACAGATCTGCAGGACAGAATTTGGCCATGCTTTAAAGTGACCAGATTTTAAGACTGGGAAAGAGGGACACCATTGAGCAGGGGGGGGGGAGTTAAGCCAAAAAAAATTCTTTCTCTCTCTTTCTCTCTTTCTTCCTCCCTTTCTCTCTCTTTCTTTTGCTCTCTCTGTCTCTCTCTCTCTCTCCTTTATTTATTATTTGATTTGATTTGATTTATTTATTTTGTCCAATACACAATGAGGGTTTTAGTGGGTATATATCTATATACACATACTAAAATACATGATGAAGGTTATAGAGGAGATACTCATAGTAAAATATATCTAAGAAATAATAGAAAAGAAGATAAAGTAATAGAACATATCAATGAAAGAATAGAAGAAGAGATACAGGAATAGAAGAAAGGTATAGGAGATATAGGAGAGCAATAGGACAGGGGACGGAAGGCACTCTAGTGCACTTGTACTCGCCCCTTACTGACCTCTTAGGAATCTGGATAGGTCAACCGTAGATAATCTAAGGGTAAAGTGTTGGGGTTTTGGGATGACACTATGGAGTCCGGTAATGAGTTCTACGCTTCGACAACTCGGTTACTGAAGTCATATTTTTTACAGTCAAGTTTGGAGCGGTTAATATTAAGTTTAAATCTGTTGTGTGCTCTTGTGTTGTTGTAGTTGAAGCTGAAGTAGTCACCGACAGGCAGGACGTTGCAGCATATGATCTTGTGGGCAATACTTAGATCTTGTTTAAGGCGTCTTAGTTCTAGGCTTTCTAGGCCCAGGATTGAAAGTCTAGTCTCGTAGGGTATTCTATTTTGAGTGGAGGAGTGAAGGGCTCTTCTGGTGAAGTATCTTTGGACATTTTCAAGGGTGTTAATGTCTGAGATACGATATGGGTTCCAAACAGATGAGCTGTATTCGAGGATGGGTCTGGCAAAAGTTTTGTAAGCTCTGGTAAGTAGTGTGAGATTGCCAGAGCAGAAGCTTGCTTTCTCTTTCTCTCTTGCTTGCTTTCTCTTTCTCCCTTGCCCTCTCTCGCTTTCTCTCTCTCTTGCTATCTCTCTCTTTCTCTCTTTCTCACTCTTTCTTTCTCCGTCCCTCTCTCTCTGTCTCTTGCTCTCTCTCTCTCTCTTTCTCTTGCTCTCTCTCTTGCTCTCTCTCTCGCTTGCTGTCTCTCTTTCCCTCTCTTCCTTTCTTCTCTCTCTCTCTCTCGCATGTTCTTTGCAATAATGTTTACTGCCTGGCATGTTTCTAAATGTTTGCATTGGTGGCAAGAGTCCGATAGCATATTGCCACTTCTCTGTCCCTTGGGCATGTTATCTTTCTTCCATGCCTTTTTCTCTCTTCCACGAACGGCCTAGATTTCCATCCAGTGGAAACCAAAGGTTTGAATACGGAGGTCAGGAAGAGGACAACAGATGTTATCTTAACATTTCTCCCTTCTGCTCACGCTAGGAATGCAAACACATTGTCAAAATAGGACAATTGTTCACTACTCTCAAGAACCACACATTTGCATGGATGTAAACCCCAAAGTGGGCTCAGCAAGCCACAGCTGGTTTGTGCACATTATGCTGCACAGCTAGGCCAGCGGACTTAACTAGACAACAGGATAAAGGCATAACTCTATATCACATGATATGCAACACGGGCCATTGTAAATGCGCTTTCTAAAGTAAAGAAAGCTAGTGAATGAGTTGCCTTTGGCAACAAGGAGGTAACCACTTTTCCATTTCCTTCCCTATTCTGTGCAATTGGTCTAGACCAGGCGTCAGAAACCTTAAACAGAGTGTTTTGGAGCTGTTTCCCACACAAGTGAAAACACCGGGAGCCACAAAACTCTTTCCGCGACTATTTCTTGAGTGGTCACAAATCTAGCATATCCAGTGGTACCTCTACCTAAGAACGCCTCTACTTATGAACTTTTCTAGATAAGAGCCGGGTGTTCAAAAAAATTTTTTGCCTCTTCTCAAGAACCATTTTCCACTTACAAACCCGAGCCTGCGAAACTGTAACCAGAAAAGGCAGGGAGAAGCCTCCATGGGGCCTCTCTAGGAATCTCCTGGGAGGAGACAGGGCCTGAAAAGGCAGGGAGAAGCCTCTGTGGGGCCTCTCTAGGAATCTCCTGGGAGGAAACATGGCTGGAAAAGGCAGGGAGAAGCCTCCGTGGGGCCTCTCTAGGAATCTCCTGGGAGGAGACAGGGCCAGAAAAGGCAGAGAGAAGCCTCTATGGGGCTTCTCTAGGAATCTAGAGAATGATGATACCCAGTTATACATGTCCACCTCATATCCAGTCAGCGAAGCAGTGGAAGTGATGTGCCGATGCCTGGAGGCTGTTAGGGTCTGGATGGGTGTCAACACTGACAAGACGGAGTGGCTGTGGGTTTTGCCTCCCAAGGACAATTCCATCCATCCGTCCATTACCCTGGAGGGGGATTATTGACCCCCTCGGAGAGGGTCTGCAACATGGGCATCCTCCTCGATCCACAGCTAACATTAGAGCACCATCTTCCAGCTGTGGTGAGGAGGGCGTTTGCCCAGGTTCACCTGGTGCACCACTTGTGGCCCTATTTAGACCAGGAGTCACTGCTCACAATCACTCATGCCCTCATCACCTCGAGGTTTGACTACTGCAATGCTCTCTACATGGGGCTACCTTTGAAAAGTGTTCGGAAACTTCAGATCGTGCAGAATGCGGCCGCGAGAGCAATAATGGGCTTTCCCAGATATGCCCATGTCTCATCAACATTCCACGGCTTGCACTGCCAGAACCTGCTGGATTTCACCCCTGGTTGAGTCTGTCTCATATACACTGGTACCTCTACTTACGAACTTAATTTGTTCCGTGACCAGGTTCTTAAGTAAAAAAGTTTGTAAGAAGAAGCAATTTTTCCCATAGGAATCAATGTAAAAGCCAATAATGCATGCGATTGGGGAAACCACAGGGCAGGTGGAGGCCCTGTTTCTTCCCGGGAGATTCCTAGAGAGGCCCCATGGAGGCTTCTCCCTACCTTTTCTGGCCCTGTTTCTTCCCAGGAGATTCCTAGAGAGGCCCCACGGAGGCTTCTCCCTGCCTTTTCTGGCCCTGTTTCTTCCCAGGAGATTCCTAGAGAGGCCCCACGGAGGCTTCTCCCTGCCTTTTCCGGCCCTGTTTCCTCCCAGGAGATTCCTAGAGAGGCACCACGGAGGCTTCTCCCTGCCTTTTCTGGCCCTGTTTCTTCCCAGGAGATTCCTAGAGAGGCCCCACAGAGGCTTCTCCCTGCCTTTTCTGGTTCCAGTTTCGGAGGCTTGGATGTGTAAGTCGAAAATGGTTCTTGAGAAGAGGCAAAAAAAATCTCGTACACCTGGTTCTTATCTAGAAAAGTTTGTAAGTAGAGGCGTTCTTAGGTAGAGGTACCACTGTATTGTGAAATTAAAGAGTTCCATCATGCCTTTTAACTGCTAGTTGGTGTTCAGGGATTTGTTCTGTCAGTCATCTGCTTGTTTGTGGTGCATAGTGGCTATTGTAATCATTACACTGTACGTTGTAGATGGCCCTAGTTTTTTCTCCCTCTCTCTTGGGCTGCCAGGTGTTTTGGTTTACTTACGATGTTTTGAAGGGCTTAATAGCTCTGCTTTTCTTTTTCGCCCATGATTAATTCCTTGTTTTTATATTGCAGTAGAGATCTTTTCTCCATATGCATTTCCCCGCTTCTGCAAATACGAGGCTGATGAGGAAATAGAGCTAAATAAATAGAGATAAATATTCAAGCCAGCTATCTACATTTCAGCCAAAGTTACATCACTAATGGCTTAAGAGACACAACTCACAGAGTGAACTGAAAATGGTATTTAGGTGTTATATCTTTCTCCTTCCCTATTAATTAGTAGCAGGTTAATTAAAATTTTATTTGTTTATATGGTGAATATATATAAGAGCCAGTGTGTTGCAGAGTTAAAGTGCTGGACTAAAAATCTATTAAAGCTACTAAAAAAAAACCTTAATCTTTTGGAGAGCACAATCACATCCTTTTTTACATGGCTTCCCACCGGTCAGATAAAGAACAGATAAAAAATCCCTTCTATTCTGGAGAAATTTCCACCCACAACTGCCCATTGGTCTGAAATTAAACATTCACCTTTTATTTATTTATTTTTATTGTATATCAAATCCCAGCGACCAGTTAGGTCCTACAGAGTGGGCCTTCTCCGGGTCCCGTCAACCAAACAATGTCGCTTGGCGGGACCCAGGGGAAAGAGTCTTCTCTGTGGCAGCCCCGACCCTCTGGAACCAACTCCCCCCAGAGATTAGAATTGCCCCCACCCTCCTTACCTTTCGTAAGCTGCTTAAAACCTACCTCTGCCGCCAGGCATGGGGGAACTGAGATACACTTCCCCCTAGGCCTTTAAAATTTTATGCATGGTATGTCTGTATGTATGATTGGTTTTTATATAATGGGTTTTTAACTGTTTTTAGTATTGGATTATTGTTATATACTGTTTTATTACTGTTGTTAGCCGCCCCGAGTCTGCGGAGAGGGGCGGCATACAAATCCAATTAAAATAATAATAATAATAATAATAATAATAATAATAATAATAATAAAAATGGCTTGTTTGTTCAAAGATCAGGTAAACCCTGATCTGTACCACATCAGTCCAGAACTCCGTGAACTTCACTGGTTGCCGATCGGCTGATTTATATGTTTGTTATTAACTCTAAAGCCTTACATGGTTTTGGATCAGATTATTTATGGGGCTGTCTTCTGCTCATATGTTCCAGTGACCGGTCGGGTCACACAGAGTTGACCTTCTCCACGTCCCATCAGCCAAACAATGCCAACTGGCAGGTCCACAGGGAAGAGCCTTCTCTGTTGTGGCCCTGGTCCTCTGGAACCAACTCCCCCTGGGGATTTGTACCACCCCCACTCTCCTCGCCTTTCGAAGGGCATTGGATTGCATTTCACCTGTGCCTTGTGTGTACCAGAAAATCCCTTTGACATTTAAAAAGGGAGCTGTTTCTGTTTTTCTGTTTATAAAAACTTTTGGGTTTTCCTTTTATCGTGTGGTGTGTGTCTTCCTGGACTAATTTACCCTGTAATTACGGGCGGTTGAAACACGCCAGCAGAACATTGGTCAAATGTGATTGGACACCCAAGGCATTTGTCTTTGGTGCATCTGCTCTGTGTACTCACAGAGGAAATGAGAACACACAGTTACTATTGGCTCAGTGCTGCAGTCCAGAAAGGTGGCTATGGTAAGGAGAATTCTTTTTTTTCTTGTTTCAGCGGATGGCTATGCAACTGCAGAAGTTAGGAACATAAACTATTAATGCTTTTAGCTTCTTTGGATCCTGACCTGTTTTATGCTTCATCTGATGATATCTCCTGATATCAAAGCCAGTCCAAAACCTCAGAGTTAGAAGGGACCTTGCAGCTGAAAGTGTGGTTGGGGGGTAGGAAAAGCAAGTAGGATGCTTGGCTGCATAGCTAGAGGTATAACAAGCAGGAAGAGGGAGATTGTGATCCCCTTATATAGAGCGCTGGTGAGACCACATTTGGAATACTGTGTTCAGTTCTGGAGACCTCACCTACAAAAAGATATTGATAAAATTGAACGGGTCCAAAGACAGGCTACAAGAATGGTGGAAGGTCTTAAGTATAAAACGTATCAGGAAAGACTTAATGAACTCAATCTGTATAGTCTGGAGGACAGAAGGGAAAGGGGGGACATGATCGAAACATTTAAATATGTTAAAGGGTTAAATAAGGTTCAGGAGGGAAGTGTTTTTAATAGGAAAGTGAACACAAGAACAAGGGGACACAATCTGAAGTTAGTTGGGGGAAAGATCAAAGGCAACATGAGAAAATATTATTTTACTGAAAGAGTAGTAGATCTTTGGAACAAACTTCCAGCACACGTGGTTGGTAAATCCACAGTAACCGAATTTAAACATGCCTGGGATAAACATATATCCATTGTAAGATAAAATACAGGAAATAGTATAAGGGCAGACTAGATGGACCATGAGGTCTTTTTCTGCCGTCAGTCTTCTATGTTTCTATGTTTCTATCTAGTTCAACTCCCCCCTGCCCAACCAGAAGACCCTGCTCCATTTCTGACAGATGACACTTCACTTTGACAGAAAGGGCATTGTAGCAGATATTTTCATGAGCTATGCTTAGGTTGTGTTTAAGGCGGCGTAGTTCTAAGATTTCTAAGACTAGGATTGTAAATCTAGTTGCATCTCTGTTGCAAGTGGAGAACTGTAGGAATGGAGTATCTCTGGACATTTTATAGAGTGTTTATGTCTGAAATGCAGTGTGGGTTCCAGACAGATGAGCTGTATTTAAGGATTGGTCTGGCAAATGTTTTGTATGCTCTGGTTAGTAGTATGAGATTACCAAAGCAGAAGCGACATTACATCACATTACTGACAAATAGTAATGTTGACTTCTCCATTTTGGTAAATCTGCATCATCATTGATCCTTCTCTTATACTTTTAGGTTACTAACTTCTTGAGCAGGGGTTCCCCACTCCAGGAGAACCCCCAGATTGTGCCTTGGGTCCCATCTGGGGCAGTTCAACCCCATCCAAGACCAAAGACCAGTCCATCTTAAGAGTTTCAGCCTGTATAGACTTTTAGTGTTGGTATTCGCTCTCATCAGTACGGATTAACAGATTAACAAAGTTGGAAGGGACCTTGTAGGTCATCTAGTTTAACACACACACACCCAAGCAAGAAATCCTATACCATGGCCTGCACTGGCTGCCGATCAGTTTCCGGTCACAATTCAAAGTGTTGGTAATGACCTATAAAGCCCTTCAAGGATTTCGGACCAGAATACCACCGAGACTGCCTTCTGCCACATGAATCCCAGTGGCCGATTAGGTCTCACAGAGTTGGCCTTCTCCGGGTCCCGTCGACAATGTCGCCTAGCAGGACCCAGGGGAAGAGCCTTCCCTGTGGTGGCCCTGGCCCTCTGGAATCAACACCCCCCGGAGATTTGAACTGCCTCTACCCTCCTCGCCTTCCGCAAAATGCTGAAGACTCACCCCTGTCGCCAGGCGTGAGGGAATTGATGCCCCCCCTTTTTCTGACTCCTGTATTACAATTAGTTGGATTGAGTGTGTATGACTGTGTAGTAGATTTCCTTTTCAAACCAATGTCTTCCGCCGAGGGAGAGAAATATTTCACTGCAGTTTTTTTTTTAAAAAAATAACATTTTATTGTAAAACAGATTATAAAGATGGAGTGCTATTGGAGAAGCCCAAGAGGATGACCGGCAAGGATGGCCAAAGCTAGAAGACGTCCATTTCTTCCTCAAAGTCCTCAGTGATCCTCATCCTTGCCAGTAACGTGCAGAAGGCGGCCATTTTCCTTGCCAGCTGAGCCTGTTGCTTCAACTTTTCCCGTAGGGGCCGCTGCTCATTTGTGATGTGTTGAGAGACCTCCAGGTCGGGGGGTGGCGCTCTCCAGGACTGAAATGTGTCCCCTTGATAGGGGGGGGGGGGTGAAACGTTGCTGGAGCGCCCAACGTTTGGCCCTAAGCCAGCTGGCTTCGACCCCAGGCTGGTGGGCTTCCAAGCAGCTGCACCATGGGTGCTCCAGTCCATGCTACTTGGAAGTGCTGAAGACCAGTCCTTTGGGGAAGGTGGGATTATGGCAGTAGGGACCTGCCTCTCTTGGCTTTGGGGCTGGCTCTTCTCCACAGCCGAAGAGGCCTGGCCTGCCGTGGAGTCTTCGAAAGAGGAAGAGTCGTCCCAGGGTTCATCCGGCAGATCTGAGTCATCAGAAGAGGAAGAGTCGTCCCAGGGTTCATCTGGCAGGTCTGGTAGGACTCCGGGAAACGCCACCTTTGGGTCTTCGTGGACAGCCAGGAGTTCGGTGGGCATCTTGGGCTGGGGGAGATCTGAGTCATCTGAAGAGGAAGAGTCGTCCCAGGGTTCATCTGGCAGGTCTGGTAGGACTCCGGGAAACGCCACCTTTGGGTCTTTGTGGACAGCCAGGAGTTCGGTGGGCATCTTAGGCTGGGGGAGATCTGAGTCATTGGAAGAGGAAGAGTCATCCCAGGGTTCATCTGGCAGGTCTGGTAGGACTCCGGGAAACGCCACCTTTGGGTTTTCGTGGACAGCCAGGAGTTCGGTGGGCACTTCCATCTCCTCCTCCTCCTTGATGACTTTTTCTGGAGGTTCGTCTGTCCAAGCCATTTTTCTTTTTCCCTTCGTAGACTGTTGCACTTGACCACCATCTGGAAAGGGAGGAAGAAAAATACTGTTCAATGTCAGGAGCTCCAGCACCACATTGAACTGAACCTTTAAGCCTGCCAAGTGAGGTCCTTCATGGTCCTCTGGGAATGGGGAGATGCATGGCCCTACACCTGCCCAATATGAACACCACCTCTCTGAAATTAGAAAAGAAGAAAGGAAGGAAGGAGAGAGAGAGAGAGAAAGAAAGAAAGAAAGAAAGAAAGAAGAACAAAGATAGGAAGGAAGGAAGGAAGGAAGGAAGGAAGGAAGGAAGGAAGGAAGGAAGGAAGGAAGGAAGGAAGGAAGGAAGGAAGGAAGGAAGGAAGGAGAAAGAATCCCTGTTTGGAGGATACCAACTAGGTTGCTTAGACAGAATATGAGCTACTTTTGGGCTCCCGCACTTCTCCCACCAAGATGCTCTATCCCACTATCTCCCAGCTATGGATTCCCTTCTTAAGGGTCCACCAGCCTTGAAGCCCAGGATCTGGTATGAAGGCTAACAAGGGCCAGGGAATACCTGGCGCCAAGTGTATTTTGCACTCACCTTCCGAATACTCTTTGTCCTCCTTGAGCCTTTTTCTGGGAGGCTCCTTGTCCCCCCAACGAAATTTTCTTTTCGAACCATCTGGAAAGGAAGGAAAATACTATTCAGTGTCAGGAAAATCATCCAGGAGCTCCTGTACCACACTGAACCTTTAAGCCTGCCAATTGAGGTCCTTCATGGTCCTCCAGGTAGGAGGAGATGCATGGCCCTACAGCTGCCCAATATTAACCCTCCTCTCTGCACGTAGAAGAGAAGAAAGGAAGGAAGGAAGGGAGGGAGGAAGGCAGGAAGGAAAAAAGAAAGACAGATATAAAGAAAGAAAGACAGAGAGATATCAAGAAAAAAGGAAAGATAGAAAGATAAAAGTCAAAAAGACAGAAAGACAGAAAGACAGACAGAAAGAAAAACAGAAAGAGAAAAAGACAGAAAGACAGACACACAGGGAGAAGGAAGGAAAAAGAAAGGAAGACAAAAAGAAAGGAAGAAGGAAAGAAAGAAAGAAAGAAAGAGGGAGGGAAGGATGTGCGGAAGGAGAAAAAAGAACCCGAGTTGTTGAAGCATGGAACTCATTACCTGACTTGGTAGTGTCAGCTCCTAACCCCCAACATTTCTCCCTTAGACTATCCACGATTGACCACTCCAGTTTCCTTAGAGGTCAGTAAGGGGCGTGCATAAGTGCACCAGTGTGCCTTCCGTCCCCTGTCCAATAGTCTCTCCTTATCTCATTTATCTTTTCTTCCTTTCAAATATGTTCACTAAAGAAAGGAATAGAAGAAAAGATATATAATATCTTTTCTTCTATTCCTTTCTTTAGTTATATTACTACAGTACATACCTATTCTCTTCAATGTGTATTGTGTATTGGACTAAATAAATAAACAAACAAACAAACAAATAAATAAATAAATAAATAAAATAAACAAACAAACCTGAGACCAGATGCAGGGGAGAGGAGAGTCCAGGGAAGTTGTCCAGGGTGCCAGGAAGGGTTGAGAAGGGAGGTGGAAGAGGTGTGTGGAAAGGCTGAGGGGAGGCGGAGACGGGAGGATTGAAGGCTGCCAGGTTTTGGAGGTGCGCTGGATCTGTAAAAGACACCCAAAGAAGGACAGAAGTCAGAAAATGGATTTTCAGTTTCTATCGGAGGACATCTGATGTCCTGAATTGGATCCAGGTCCTCATTATGTCCAGGGAGGGGCTAAGCCCCTATTCCCACCTCCAGGCACAAAGCCATCCGCCCACCCTGCATAAATGGCCCAGAATAAAAGGGATAGGTAAATGAGTGAGTAAGAAAAGAGCATTTTTCTTCTTTGGACAAAATCCATGGAAGGACACTGGGTGGTTGAGGGAATCATGTAGTTTAGCCATCCTGAGTCCCATCCTGAGAGCTTTGACAGATGTAGCCCTGCCTGCACCCTCCTGATCTTAGGGTCCTTCCCAAAAGAGATACTTGGGGACTCAAAAGTACACCCCCCCCCCCGAGTAGATATTCCTGCAGATCTTTAAAAGGACGCCCAACTGTCTTCTTGGCCCCAGACAAACAACTCAAGGTAGTTCAGCCTGATATTTGGTTTCTGTTTTCTGATTCCTGTTTCTTTCCCTCCCCCTGTTCCATGAGTCCCCCTCCTAGACCTTTGAAGTGATGAGGAAATCAGTTTCCATCAAAAACTACATTGGGAAATATTTCTTGGAAGTGGGCATGAAGCTCCACTGAATACAGGGCCATAATCCCAGAAAAAGAAGTCAAGAACTTCCCAAAATTGGACTGAGAGTCGGCTCGCCCCACTGGTTTTCACACTCACCTTCCAAACCTGGATGCAGGTGAGGGATGTCCTCCAAATCATAACGGAGGGGCGAGGGAGGAGCCAAAGGTGAGCCCACAAATGGTCGGCAAGTTTGCCAGGCGCTGACCTCTGAAAGGGTCAAGAAGAGAAGAGTGAGCAAGAGAGGTGGACACTCTACCATCAAAGCTGATCCTGACTTGGTGGCTCTATCTGCCTGGGACTCCTATCAGGATTTCCATCACAGCTCTACGGCAGAAGAGGATGGGGACCGCTCTTGACTGAGGCTGTGCCTACCAAGCACCTGGTCCTGTTTCACACATTAACTCAAGAAACATCTATTAAAACACCGAGGACAGTGATGGTGAACTTTTGTTCCCTCGGGTGCCGGAAACGTACAGGCACACACTATTGTCCCCTGCCCCCGGAAGCCCTCTGGAGGCCAGAAAGAGCTTCTTTCCCAACTTCTGGTGGGCCCAGGAGGCCCGTTTTTCACCCTCCCCAGGCTGCAGAGGGCGAAGAGCAAAAACGCCCCCCTGCATCTCCCCGGAGGCCCTCTGGAAGCCAGAAATGTCCCCCCAGAGACTCTGTGCAAGCCAAAAATCTGCTGACGCATGTGCATGTTGGAGCTGAGCTAAAGCAACGGCTCACGTGCTGGCAGATACAGCTCCGCGTGCCACCTGTGCCGTAGGTTCACCATCACTGACTTTGGTCTTCAAGAAACATCTCTTATTCTAGCTCTAACCCCCAGCATTTCTCCCTTAGACTCTCCACGATTGACCTCTCCAGGTTCCTTAGAGGTCAGTAAGGGGCGTGCATAAGTGCACCAGTGTGCCTTCCGTCCCCTGTCCAATAGTCTCTCTTTATCTCATTTATCTTTTCTTCCTTTCAAATATGTTAACTAAAGAAAGGAATAGAAGAAAAGATATAAAATATCTTTTCTTCTATTCCTTTCTTTAGTTATATTACTACAGTACATACCTATTCTCTTCAATGTGTATTGTGTATTGGACTAAATAAATAAACAAACAAACAAACAAATAAATAAAATAAACAAACAAACCTGAGACCAGTTGCAGGGGAGAGGAGAGTCCAGGGAAGTTGTCCAGGGTGCCAGGAAGGGTTGAGAAGGGAGCTGGAAGAGGTGGGTGGAAAGGCTGAGGGGAGGAGAAGACGGGAGGGTTGAAGGCAGCCAGGTTTTGGAGGTGCGCTGGATCTGTAAAAGACACCCAAAGAAGGACAGAAGTCAGAAAATGGATTTTCGCTTTCTATCGGAGGACATCTGATGTCCTGAATTGGATCCAGGTCCTCATTATGTCCAGGATA